>NW_007231711.1:173826-186606 GCF_000164805.1 Carlito syrichta | reverse complement strand
GGACTGCCTGAGCCCGCAGGTTCGAGACCCGCCTGGGCAACTTGGCTAGATCTCAACTCTACAATAAAACAAAAAATTAACCGGGTGTGGTAGCATGTGCCTGTAGTTCCGGCGGCCAGGAAGGCTGAGGCAGAAGGATCAGGGGAGCCCAGCAAGTCGAGGCTGCGGTGTCTGGGAGCGGCCACTGCACTCCAGTCTGGGCGACAGCATGAGACTCCCACTCAAAAAAAAAAAAAAATTAAAATTAAAAAAAGAAAAAGATCATTTCCCCGAGACAGGAAGAGGCCCAGCATTCTAAGATGAGTGTGGCCCATAGCCCCCGAGCCCCTGGCTCAAATGCCTTCTCTGGAGATGTTGCAATCAGGTGGATGTGACTGTGATGACTTCCTTGTTGACCACTTACAGATGTCTTGGAGACCCTGAGGGAGGTGGTCCTGGTCACCAGGCACCAAGTCATACACAGTCTCATCACCCTCAGGAGTTTGTTTTAAGATTACAATGGGTTAATACTGGTCATGCTTGAGAGATCTAAGTTTCTAGAAAGACAAAGTCAACAAGGTTAATCTTTATCTGGAGTGTGCACTCCTCTAGGACATAGTTTCTACTTTCTCATCATTGTGTAAAGATGTAGGAACAAAACAAAATGGCTTCCCCTTCTTGGTCCGTTCTTTCATTGTCTTTGCTTCAGCATAACCATTTTTGCTTAGACTTTATCCCTGACATGCTTTGAATCTAGTACAGGTTAGATATAGATAAATTTCCAATAAGCGGGTTTTAGGAAAAATTCAGACATTCTACTGCAGGCCAAACGGCAGCATACTCCACCCCCTTGGCAAATCTCCATGAGATGTAAGATAAGGACAGAGTCATAGAAAGGATACTAGACCACCTTTTGGTCAAAGAGTATGTGTTTTGCAAATGTCTGGCAAGTCTCTTGCAGGACAAACCCCTCCGGAGGCCGGGCATGGTGGCTCATGTCTATAATCCCAGCACTTTCGGAGGCCGAGATGAGAGGATTGCCTGAGCCCACAGGTTCAAGACCAGTCTGGGCAACTTGGTGAGACCTCATCTCTACAATAAATCAAAAACTTAACCAGGCGTAGTGGCGCATGCCTGTAGTTCCAGCTACTTGTAAGGCTGAGGTGGAAGGATCACCTGAGCCCAGCAGGTCAAGGCTGCAGTGGCCATGAGCTTGCCACTGCACACCTGCCTGGGTGACAGAGTGAGACTCAAGCTCAAAAAAAAAACAAACAAAAAAACACCCCTCTGGGCCCAAAGCCACAAGTTAACCTAATCAGCCCTTTGTGACCTATGTGACACAGACAGACACTACCATGGCAGTAATCATGTGACTAGCCCACCCATCTCCTTGCTGTCCATCACCTGACATCAGTACCTGCGCTTACCTGCCCCTTTGTAATGACATGGAGCAGACCACCACCCAATCACCCAATGACCTTCCCCCATCCAAGGGAAAATGCTTAAAAGGATCATTGCAGCCATTGCCAGGCCATTGCTACCATTGCCTTACTAGACTCTGATATGGTCATGTGCTCTTTGAGCTATAGCTATCACCATGCTTCCTGGCTTGGCCCCCTTCCTTGCCTTGGGGAGGTGAGTCTCCTCTTTTGTTCTCTCTCTCTCTCTAATTTACCTTTTAAATAAACTAAATTTTCTAATCTTACTTCTGCACAATTCTTTGCATCTTTCATGTGGCATTGGATCGCATACCAGGCACACCCACACTCCTAGGGAGGGGACCTAGCCTAACATTCTGGAGGCCCTGCTGGGAATGTGACCCTAACAAAATATGATTTACAAAGCATCAAAGATATGAAAAACTTATGGATAAATATGACAAAAGACATGACAGAACTATGTAATGAAAATTACAAATCATTATGGAGAGAAATTATAGAAAAGCTAAAAAAAAAAAGGAAAGAGATTCCTTGCTCATGAATCGGAAGAATAAATGTTACTGAGATGTCAGTTCTTCCCAAATTGATCTCCATATTTAAACAATTCCAGTAAAAATTCCAGCAGAGTTTTTTTCTTTGTACAAATTGACAAGTTGATTTTAGAACTCACATGAAAATGTTAAGAACCTAGAATAGTCAAAACAACTTTGAAAAATAAGAACCAAGGCAGAGATCTAATCCTAGATAATTTTGTCTTGTTATATAATTACATTAGTCAAGACAGTGTTGTATTGACATAAAAATAAACAAATAAACCAATAAAACAACAGATTTGAGAAATAGACCCACCCATATATGGGCAACTTTTTAAATAATGGTGAAATGGCACATATTTCAAAGCAAACTTTCAATATATCTATGTAGTAGCAGTAGGAGCAACAGCAGTACTATCTTGTACTTGTAAATGCCTCCAGGAAGAAAAAGAAAAGAAAAAAAGGAAAGGAGGGAAGGAAGGAGGGAGGAGTGTGGGAGGGAAGGAAGAGAGGAGAGAGGGCGGAAGGGAGAAAGGAAAAAAGGAAGAAAGAAAAAAGTAAAGAAAAGAAAAAATGTCATGTAGTTTGGAAAGGAATAAGTAAAACTGTCTTATGTATAGGTAACATATTTGTATAAATAGACAACCCAAATGAATAAAAAATAAACTACTAAGAACTTATAAGAGAATTTAACAAAGTCACAGAACGTACGGTCAATATTTTAAAATATATTACATTTCTATATATCTTCCACAAAAATTTGAACATTAAATTAAAAAATTAAGGGAGTATAAAACATAAAATGCCTAGGGACAAGTTTTTAAAAGATACGCACAATATGAAGATTGCCAATGGGAAGCAGCTAGGTGAGTTCCTCCATGGAGTAAGCCAAAATAGAGGATTCCTCAGCACTCAGAGAGGAAGGAGACAAGCAGCACACCCCATGACTCACCAGAGAAGCAAAAAGATCCGCAGAGAGAAAAGAAGAGAAAAATCAATCAACCTGGGTTCGAACTAGCCTGACTTGTCTAAACCCCAGAAGCTTCTGGACACAGTTAGGGAGGTGAGTGAGGGGAATTCAAGTGTTATGTACTCTCACCATGGAATTTGAAGTCCCCCTAACCCTTGCAGAACTCCAGTCCCTCAAGCTGAAACCTATAAGAAGAGGTACAAAAAAAAAAAAGACCCTGACAGTCTTTAGCAGCCATACACTGGGAACTCAATTCTTGTGGGTAGCTGCTTTCTAGCTGGCCAAGAAGAAGCAGAAAATCTGATGCTAACATATTACCTAAGGGCAAATTCCACTGCAACAGATAGTGGCTGGCTGGGGCAGACTCCCAAAGAAGACTTTGTCCCTGCAACACTTTTACATTCTGAATGCAGACTGCCTGAGGCTAAGACTGGAGAGCTGGGTAGGACACATTGCCCTAATATCTTTTTACTCCCCGTGTAAAATCCTGTATGTAGCCACTGCATAGCAGAGCAGTATTACTCCAGCAGCCAGGGATTCCTTGCTAATCCCCACTCAGGTAATCAATCATGTACACAGGTGAGGAACTTGAGCACTTCCCTCCCTACCCCCATAAGCCCCTCAAAAGCTCAAAACAGAGAACTTGGGTAGTACCCGCAGCCCTGCCCATCACCTACATTGGCGGGCACTACTTGGAGGAAACACAGGCAAAGCAGTAAGCCACAACCACCAATGTAGCGGACTCTCACCTACTGGGCAGATGTCAACAGGCACAGCCCATTATATCTGATATTATACCTTAGCTTTTGGGAAAGTCTGATCCCAGACTCTAGGTAGCACCACTATCCAAGCCAGCCTGGCCACTCAAAAGACCTTGAGCCTCTACAGGTACCCAGCACAGCACCACCACAGCTGGAAATTGAGACTCAGCACACCAAAGCTATATATAACCAAGGGAACCCTACAGTGTCTACATCAGCTCCCCACCAACCTCAAATAAGAAGAAACAGTCTACCCAAATTAGAAGGAACCAGAAGAATAACTATGACAATATGAAAAAACAGAGGTCTTCACCACTCCCAAAAGTCCACACTAACTCCTCAGCAATGGACCCTAACCACAATGAAGTCTTTGAAATTCAAGAAGTAGAATTGAAAAGGTTAGACTGGGTGCAGAAGTTCAAGCCTGTAATCCCAGCACTTTGGGAGACTGAGGTGAGAGGATTGCCTGAGTCCAGGGATTCGAGACCAGGCTGAGCAATTTAGCAAGACCTTGTCTCTTCAATAAATCAAAAAATTAGCCAGGCATGGTAGTGTGTGCCTGTAGTTCTAGCTACTTAGAAGGCTGAGGCAGAAGGATAGCCTGAGCCCAGCAGGTTGAGGGTGTGGTGGTGGCCATGAGCATGCCACTGCATTCCAGCCTAGGTGACACAGTGAGATTCTAACTCAAGAAGAAAAAAAAAAGGTTGATTATAAAATTGATCGATGAGATCCACAGAAAATTGAAAACCAGCATGAAGAAATTTTAAAAATAAAAAAAAAACTATTCAGGACACAAATGGAAAATTATCAAAAAACAAAAACAAAACCAAGTTGAATTTCTGGAAATAAAAGACTCATACTGGGAAGTACAAAATGCAGTGGAAAGTTTTAATAGTAGACTAGAAAAAGTAGAATAAAGGATGCCAGAACTTAAAGCCAAAGCTTTTGAATCAACCCAACCAGACAACAATAAAGAAAATAGAATCAAGTGAACTGAACAAAACCTCCAAGAAATGTGGAATTATGCAAAATGTCCAAACCTGAGAATCATAGGTGCTCCTGAGGAAGAAAACAACAGGTTTGGAAAGCAAATTTGAGGGACTAATTGAGGAAAACTTCCTTGGCCTTGCCAGAGATCTAAACACCTAGATTCGAGAAGTCCAAAGAACTCCTGGAACATTTATTGCAAAAAGGTTATCCCCAAGGTATATAGTCATCAGGCTATGCAAAGTTAATGTGAAGGAAATAAGCACCAAATAACTTACAAAGGTAAACATATTAGACTTACAGCAGACTTCTCAGCAGAAACCTTACAAGAAAGGAATTGGGGTCCTATCTTCAAACACAATAATAGTCAGCCAAGGGTCTTGTATCCTGAAAATCTAAGTTTTATAAATGATCACAAACTATACATCTATAGATCCAGGAATCCCATTACTAGGTATCTACTCAAAGGGACAGAGATTGTTATACAAAGAAAATGCCTGCACTTGGAAGTTTATCATGGCACAACTCACAGTTGCAAAGGTGTGGAATCAGCCTAAATGCCCATCAACTCATCAATGGGTAATGAAAATGAAAATACACTATTGAATACCCTTCAGTCATAAAAAAGAAAGAATGTTTTTTTGCAACAACTTGGGTGTAACTGGAAAACATCATCCTAAGTGAACTAATGCAGGAACAGAAAATCAAACACTGCATGTTCTCACTTATAAATGGGAGCTAAACGAAGGATCTGAAAAGATATATAGAATAGTACAATGGATACTGGGTACTCGGAAGGGGGAGGGTGGAAAGGGGAAGAGGGATGAAATATTACCTATCAGGTATAATGTGTACAGATGGGGGTAGTGAGTACACTTTAAGCCCAGACTTCTTTGCCACTATACAGTGCACCCATGTAACCAAAAACGATTTGTACTCCCTAAAACTGTTGAAATTAAAAAGCAATAAATTAATAAAAGATATGCAAAATGTCTACAATGAAAATGTTGCCAGGAAATATAGCATGTTCATGAATTGGAAGACAATATCTTTAAGACACCCACTCTCCTCAAATTGATTTATAGATTCAACAAAATCCCCATCAAAATACTGGCAGGGAGAGAGAGGATTAAGATGGCCAATGTGAAGTAGTGAGAGTGTGTTTCTCCTACATAGGAAACCAAGATAGAGTTTCCTTAGCACCCAGAGAATAACAGGACCAGTACCATGCCTTATGACTCATCAAAGAAGTGATAATAACCACATAGTGCAAAGAAGAGAAAACTCAAGTTATCTGGGCTGGAACTAGGCAGACTTTCCTGTGTATCATGGCACAGATCTCTAGCAGCCTCTGGACTCAGTGGGGAAGCATTATCTCAGTAGCATGAGACTTCCTCCTAATCCCTACTGGGGTAACCAAGAGTACACACAGGTGGAGTGCTTCAGGCTTTCCCCACCCCACACTCTCCTCTCATAGGCTCTAAACAGAGAACTTGGGTAATCTCTAGAGCCCTATCTTCCACCTAGGTTGGCTGGGCATTTCCATGGAGCAACAAAGAACTAGCAGAAAGCCTACAGTCACCATCACAGCTGGTTCTTTCCCACAAGTGCTACCTTGTGGTCAGAGTTCAACAGCACAGCCCATCATATCTGACATAAAACCTCAGCTTTGGGGAAGGCTTAATCCTAGCCCAATTAACAAACACTTTTCAAGATACTCCAGCCACTCAGTATACCGTAAGTCAGTCAAGAACCCAGTACAGAACTGCTGCAGCAGGCAATTGAGAAACTCACCACACCAAGGGAAACCTACAGTGCCTGCATCAGCCCCCTGCCAAACTCAAATAAGAAGACATAGTTTACCCAAATGAGAAAGCCTGAAAAATAATTCTGTCAATATGAAGAAGCAGAGTTCTCCAATATCCCCAAAAGACCACACCAACTCTTCAGGAATGGACCCTAACCAAGATGAAATCTTTGAAATTCCAAAAATAGAATTCAAAGGTTGAGTATAAAATTGCTCAATGACCTTCAGGAAAAAGTGGAAAACCAACATAGGGCCTGGATCCTAGCAATTCCTGAGATGCAGAAGCCGAATGCCATTTCTTTTTTAATCAACAAAATCCTTCCTGGGAAGAAAATGCTGAGAAAGACTGACTAAGTGGGAGCTCATGAGCAAGTGGTCGGGGTCCTCGTGGTGCAGCAAATTCTCTGCTTGGTCCCTGGCACTTCCTAGGTCACAGAAGATGAGCACCATTTTTTTTTAATGGACAAAAGTTTTCCTGTGAAGAAGCAGCAGGGAAAGACTACTGGCTCCAGGCTCTGCCTCACCATTTCAGTACCTGGCTAGATGCTGGCAGGAGGGGCTTTGGAGGGAGCCCAAAGACAAAGTCTCCCTGGAGAGAACAAGAGAGGCATCACCACCATCTTGAAGACAGAGCAGGAAAGTGCTCTGCCTTTGCACCACGGAGCAACAGACCAATCTCTGTGACTGACAGATCAACTGATCCAGAGGGAACATCCTGAAAGCACAAACTTTGGAGGGACCTGACAAGTACTTAGTCGCAGGCACCCCATCCCCTATCCTGATTCAGCTGTGGGACAAAGGGTGTGGCCAGAAAAGGAAGAGGAGGAACTCTAAAGAGATCAGTGGTGAGTCCAGGGCTGACCCAAGCCCCCTCCTCCCCAGCAATCCTCTGAATGTCAAACCCACACAGGTGGGCCATGACTGAGAGGGACAAACCCAGGCAGAGCCTGGATGTCAGTGGCAATAGGAGAACTCCATTCCAGGACAGGTCTGGCTGGGGAACTCCCCACAAGTAAATACTTGAGGACGAGACAATCCTGCACCTCCCCACGGGAAAAGATCTCCCTGATCATACAAGAGTGGGAGGGGAGAACTCAGCCCCACTCACTCCCTGCTCCTGATACTGGAGACAGAATGAAAGAGGTAGAAATTGCAAGAGAGAGCAGATGAGAGGAACAATTACAGAGTCTGCCACAAGAAGGCAGTGTTTTTTTTCATTCTTTTAATTTTTAATTTTTTAATTAAAATAATTTTTTTGCCTGTTTGTTAGTTGATCTATTTTTTAAAATATTTTTCCTTTGGACATGATTGTGTATGTGAGGGTTTGATCTGCATCCCCACATTCTTTCTTTATTTCTTTTTCTTTCTTCTTTTGTTTTCTTTCTTTCTTCTTTTGTTTTTTGTTTTCTGTTTATGTTTGTATGTTAATGATCGAGTGCACCTTTCAGTTTTTTTTGTTGTTGTTGGTTTGCTTTTGATATTCTTCTCTTTTATTATTATCATTATTTTTAGTTTAATCTGTCAATATATGTGTGAGGGTTCGATCTGAATTCCTTTTATTTCCCCGGTCTTTCTGTTTTTCTTCTCCATTCATTTTGTGCTAGGTATGCATGCGTGTGTGTGTGTGTGTGTGTGTGTGTGTGTGTGTGTGTGTGTGTGTGTGTGTGTGTTTAGTTATCCTGGGATTAATTTGTTGTTTGTTTTGTTTCACTTTGCTGTATTTTGGGTGTGTGTGTGTGTGTGTGTGTGTGTGTGTGTGTGTGTGTATGTGTGTGTTCAATTGCTTTTTGCTTTGATTTATGCTTTCATTGTTATGTGTTTTCTTCTTTCTTTTTAAAAAATTCTTGACCATCTTATTTCATGCTATTTCTCTTTGTGCTCCTCATTGCTGTCACTATACATTGGACTCGGGGTAAACACACATACCCATTGCATCATCATATACAGTGGTGATGGGGAGTGGGTCTCAGGGAACACATGTCACAATCAGTGAATATTGTAATTTGCAAGTAGTTTCTGAATCCTAGCACCCATCCCATTTTATAAGAGATTTGACCAGCCAAGCACAAGAGATACAGAGAACCTCCACAAGACATCAAATGAGAAGACCAACCCCTAGACACATAGTAATTCACCTACACAAAGTAGGCACAAAGAAAAAATTCTAAGCTGTGCTCGGTGGCTCAGCCTGCAATCCCAGGTCTTTGGGAGGCTGAGGTGAGTGAATTGCCTGAGCCTGCGGGTTCGAGACCCACCTGGGCAGTGAGACCTCATCTCTACAATAAATCAAAAAATCAGCTGGGCATAGTAGCGCATGCCTGTAATTCTGGCTATTTGGAAGACTGAGATGGAAGGATAACCGGAGCCCAGCAGGCAGGCTGCAGTGGCCAGGAGCGGCCACTGCACTCCAGTCTGGGTGACCGAGTGAAATTCCGACTCAAAAAAAAAAGAAAAGAAAAAATAAAAAATTCTAAAGGCAGTAACAGAGAAAGGTCAGACTGGAGAAAACCAATCAGAATAGCAGCAGACCTATTGGCAGAAGCACTATAAGCAAGAAGGGACTGGAGTCCAATATTCAAAGTCCTCAAAGATAAGCAATTTCAACCAAGAATTTCCTATCCAGACAAGCACAGTTTCATTACTGGTGGAGAATCAAAATCCTTCCCAGACATCCAATCCCTAAAAAATTATGCAGCTTCCAGATCAGCTCTACAGGAGACACTTAAAAAGGTATTAAGCACAAAAGAAAGGAAAAAAAAGAATGACCACACACTTCCCAAGAGAATAGCAGAGTACAGAATCAACAGAGATTACAGTGCAACAACAAACTTGAAAACACACACATACATCAATCCCAAAGCCAAAGAAAACAAACAAACAAAAAACTTTATAAGAACCTCATGACAGGGATAAACAATCACATTTCAATAATCAGCTTGAGTGTGAATGGACTAAATGCATCACTGAAAAGACACAGAATGGTAGACGGGATAAGAAACCATGACCCAATTATTTGCAGCATCTAGGAAACTTCTCTCACCACAAGGACACACACAGACTCAAAGTTAGAGGATGGAAAACAAGTTTCCAGGCAAATAGATTACAAAAGAAGGCAGGAGTCACGATGTTAATAGCAAACAAAGCAATCTTTAAGTAATCAAAAATTTAAAAGATACAAGAAAACACTACATAATGATAACAGGTTCAATCCATCAACAAGAAATATCCATCCCAAATATATATGCACCAAACCCAGGAGAACTAGCATTTATAAAGCAACTACTAAGTAAACTAAAAAAAGATCTTGACTCAAACACCATTATAGCACGGGACTTGAATACCCCACTAGCAGCCCTGGATAGATCACTGAAGCAAAAAATCAACAAGAAGATCCAGAACTTAAACTTGACACTCAACCAAATGGACTTGATAGATATCTACAGATTATTACACCCAATAAACCACAGAATATACATTCTACTCATCACCACATGGAATGTACACCAAGATTGGTCACATCATTGGCCATAAATCAAGCATAAACAAATTCTGTAAGGTTGAAATATTGCCTTGCACCTTCTCAGACCACAGTGGAATAGAAATAAATATCAACACCTACCAACATTTCCCCAAAATCCACAAAGACATGGACACTAAACAGCATGATGCTGAACAACAACTGGGTCAACACTGAAATCAAGGGAGAAATTAAAAGATTCCTGGAAACAAATGAAAATGAGAAAACATCTTACCAAAACCTCTGGGATGCCGTGAAAACAGTTCTGAGAGGGGAATTTACATCTTTATGAGCACACATCAAGAAATGGAAAGATTGAAGAAATAAAAAAGATCATTAGAGACTACTATGTACACTTGTATGGAAACAAACTGGAAAATGTTAAGGAAATGGAAGACTTTCTGATATCACACAACCTGCCCAGGTTGAAACAAGAAGAAATTGAGACCCTAAATAGACCAATAACAATCAAGGAAATTCACTATGTAATAAGAAAACTGCCTACAAAAAAAGTCCTGGACCAGATGACTTTCCAGCAGAATTCTATAAGGCATTTAAGGAGGAGCTGATACCAATCCTACTGAAAGTATTCCAAGTGACTGAGAAAGATGGAACCCTCCCCAAATCATTCCATGAAGTTAACATCACATTGATACCCAAACCAGGTAAAGAAAGAGAACTACAGGCCAATATCTTTGATGAACATAGATGCTAAAATTCTCAACAAGATCCTAGCAAACCAGATTCAACAATACATCTCAAAAATCATCCATCATGACCAAGTCGGCTTCATCCCTGGGATGCAAGGCTGGTTCA
This sequence comes from Carlito syrichta, assembly GCF_000164805.1. Taxonomy (NCBI): domain Eukaryota; kingdom Metazoa; phylum Chordata; class Mammalia; order Primates; family Tarsiidae; genus Carlito; species Carlito syrichta. The sequence goes on along the minus strand of NW_007231711.1, from coordinate 175,797 downwards.
ACATTTGCAAGACAATAAATGTAATTAAATACATCAACAGACATCAGAACAAAAAATACATGATTATATCATTAGATGCAAAAAAGGCTTTTAATAAAATCTAGCACCCTTCCTGAGAAGAAACTCTTGAACACCTAGTCATAGATGGAACATATCTCAAAATAGTAAAAGCCATCTACGAGAAACCCACAGCTAGCATACTCCTAAACAGACAAAAATTGGAACCATATCCCCTGAAAACTGGAACAAGATAAGGATGCCCACTCTCTCCCCTCCTGTTCAATATAGTATTGGAAGTCCTAGTTAGAGCAATCAGAAAAGAGAAGTCAATCAGGGGTATCCAAATAGAAAAAGAGGAAGTCAGGTTATCCCTCTTTGCTGATGATATGATTGTATACCTTGAAAACCCTAGAGAATCTGTCAAAAGCCTCCTTGTACTGATAAAGGACTTTGACAAAGTCTCAGGGTATAAAATAAATGTGCAAAATACAATTGCATTTCTTTACACCAATAATAAACAAACAGAAACCCAAATAAAAAACACAATCCCATTCACAACAGCCACACACAAAAATGAAATACCTTGGCATCTTCCTAACCAGAGATGTGAAAGACATTTACAATGAAAACTACAAAACACTGCTCAAAGAAATCAAGAATGACACAAACAAGTGGAAAAATATCCCATGCTCATGGATTGGAAGAATCAACATCATAAAGATGTTCATTCTACCTAAGGCAATCTATAGATTTAATGCAATACTGATCAAATTACCAGCAACATTCTTCTCAGAGCTAGAAAAAACAATACAGGAATTCATATGGAAACACAAACGACCAAGAATAGCCAGAACAATCCTCAGCAACAAAAACAAAGCAGGAGGTATCACACTACCAGACTTCAAACTTTACTATAAAGCTACAATAATCAAAACAGCTTGGTATTGTTACAGGAACAGGCATATAGACCAATGGAATAGAATTGAGATTCCAGAAGCAAAACCTCAATTTCTCAACCAACTCATCTTCCACAAAGCCTCCATCACCCACCACTGGGGAGAGGAGAACCTATTCAGTAAATGGTGCTGGGAAAACTGGCTGACCACATGCAGAAGACTCAGACAAGACCCCATATCTATCCCCATACACAAAAATTAACTGTAAACGGATCAGAGACCTAAATGTAAAATCTCAAACCATAAGAACCTTAGAAAATGCAGGACACACCCTTATGGAAATTGGAACTGGCATCCAATTCCTGAACAAAACCCACAGGCCATAAGAGATAAAATAGACAAGTGGGATCTCATTAAACTGACAAGCTTCTGCAAAGCCAAAGACACCATCAAGAGAGCAGGGAGACAGCCTACAGACTGGGAAAAGTTATTTGACAACTCCAGGTCCGACAAAGGCTTAACATCTTGGATCTACAAGGAACTCAAATGTGCTGAAAAGAAAAAAACAAACAACCCCATTATAAAGCGGGCAAAAGATATGAACAGACATTTCTCAAAGGAAGACATCTGAGCAGCCAATAGACACATGAAGAAATGTTCAACCTCACTAATCATCAAGGAGATGCAAATCAAAACCACACTGAGATACCAACTAACTCCAGCCAGAATGGCAATTATCAATAACTCAAAAAATAACAGTTGCTGGAGAGGGTGTGGTGAAAAGGGAACACTTCTACACTATTGGTGGGAGTGTAAACTAGTGCAACCTCTGTAGAAAACAGTGTGACGATTCCTAAAAGCTATAAATATTGACCTCCTATATGACCCTGCAAACCCCCTATTGGGAATATACCCTGAAGAACTCAGATCACTCTATCAAAAAGATACCTGCACACGTATGTTTATCACAGCATTGTTCACAATGATAAGAACCTGGAACCAACCATGCTGTCCATCAAAAGAGGACTGGATTAAAAAAATGTGGTACATATACACGATGGACTACTATGTAGCC
>NW_007231711.1:171625-173635 GCF_000164805.1 Carlito syrichta | reverse complement strand
GGGGGGTGGGATTAACAGTAGTCAATATCTGTCTGGGACAGGGAGACACCTTATCAACAAGGGTGCCTGAATGAAGCATATTTGTATACTTAACCCTTAACTGCACCCCACAATATTAAAATAAAAAATATTGATTTAAAAAAATGAATTTCAATGGAGCTTTGGGTTGTGACAGAAAAACATTCACGCTATGTAAATGAGAAAAGCATCTCAGGTAATATGTACAGAATAATGCCATGTTTTGTTGTTCGAAGAATGTTTATATGTGTGTTTGTTGTATACATATCATAAAGAATCTGTAATGACACATCAAAGTGTTTTTAAAACACTTTGAGCAACTCTGAAAAGTGGGATGTGATATGTTGATTTTTACTTTTTGCTTTAAACACTTCTGTATAATTCCATGTGTCAAAATTAAAATGTATTGCTTTTAACCACGAAAAAAAAAAAATAAATGGAAAGATCACAAGTTGAGAGCTTAACAAATCATCTAAGGGAGCTAGAAAGAGAAGACCACCAAAACCCTAACTTTAGCAGAAGAATCCAAATCACCAAAATAGGAGCCCAAATGCAGGACATAGAAGACAAAAATATCATAGAAAACATCAGTAACAAAAAAAGCTGGTTCTTTGAAAGAATTAGCAAGATTGATAGACCCCAAGCCAGAGTGACCAAGAAAAAGCCCAAATAAACACAATCAGAAATACAAAAGATCAAATCACAACTGACCCCAAAGAAATACAAAAGATTATCAGAGATTACTATGTATACCTATATGGAAACAAACTTGATAACCTAAATGAAATGGAGGACTTTCTGACATCACACAACCTCCCCAGGTTGAAACAAGAAGACACTGAGACACTAAATAGACCAATAAAAACCTGGGAAATTGACTCTGCCATAAAAAAAAAAAACTGCCTACAAAAAAAAAAAAGCCCTGGCCTAGAAGGCTTTTCAGCAGAATTCTACAAAATGTACAAGAAGGAGCTGATACCATCCTATTGAAAGCATTCCAGGCAATTGAGAAAGATGGAATCCTCACCAAATCATTTTACAAAGCTAACATCACACTGATATCCAAACCAGATAAAGATCCAACAAAAAAGAGAACTACAGGCCAATACCCCTTATGAACATAGACACAAAAATCCTCAACAAGATTCTAGCAAATTGAATTCAAAAACACATCTCAAAAATTATCCACCATGACCAAGTAGGCTTTATTCCCAGGATACAAGGCTGGATCAACGTTTGCAAGACTATAAATTGTAATTAAATATATCGACAGATGTAAAAACAACAACCACATGATTATTTCATTAGATGCAGAAAAAAGCTTTTGATGAAATCCAGCATCCCTTCTTGATAAAAACCCTCAAACATCTAGGTATAGAAGGAACATAACTCAAAATAGTAAGTGCCATCTATGATAAACCCACAGTCAGCATATTGTTAAATGGACAGAAATTGGAAATATTTCCCCTGTAAACTGGAACAAGACAAGGCTGCCCACTCTCACCCCTCTTGTTCAACATTGTGTTGGAAGTCCTAGCTAAGGCAATTAGGCAAGAGAAGGAAATCAGGGGAATCCAAATAAGAAAAGAGGAAGTCAAGTTATCCCCCTTTGCTGATGATATGATCGTATACCTTGAAAATTCAAAAGAATCTGTAAAAAACCTGCTTGCACTAATAAAGGAATTTGGCAAAGTCTCAGGGTACAAAATAAATAGGCAAAAGACAGTTGCATTCTTATATACCAACAACAAGCAGGCAGATAACCAAATAAAAAGCACAATCCCATTCACAAAAGTCACAAAAAAAAGTAAAGAAATACCTCAGCATCTTCCTAACCAGAGAAGTGAAAGATCTTTACAATGAGAACTACAAAACACTGCTCAAAGAAATTCAACAAGAAACAAACAAATGGAAAAATATTCCATGCTCATGGATAGGAAGAATCAACATTGTTAAAATGTCCATCTTACCAAAGGCAATCTATAGATTCAA
>NW_007231711.1:167622-171403 GCF_000164805.1 Carlito syrichta | reverse complement strand
CCAACAACAGCCACTGTGGGGAGGAAAACCTATTCAGTAAATGGTGCTGGGAAAACTGGCTGATCACATGCAGAAGATTAAAACAGGCCCCCTACCTATCACCATACACAAAAATTAATCTCAGTGAATCAAAGACCTAAACCTAAAACCTCAAACTATAAGAATCTTAGAAAATGCAAGAGACACCCTTATGGAAATTGGAACTGGTAACCATTTCCTGATCAAAACCCTAAGAGCCCATACCATGAGAAATAAGATAGACAAGTGGGACCTCATCAAACTGATGAACTACTGCAAAGCAAAAGAAATCATCAAGAGAGCAGGAAGACAGCCCACAGAATGGGGAAAAGATATTTCCCAAATGCAATATCTGACAAAGGCCTAGCATCCAGGATCTACAAGGAACTCAAATGCGCCAAAAAGTAAAAAACAAACAGCCCCATTAATAAGCGGACGAAAGACATGAATAGACATTTCTCAAAAGAAGATATACACAACACAACATGAAAAAGTGCTCCGCCTCACTAATCATCAGAGAAATGCAAATCAAAACCTCACTGAGATACCATCTAACCCCAGTAAGAATGGCCATCATTAATAAAACAAACAGGCCGGGCTCGGTGGCTCAGTCTGTAATCCCAGCACTTTGGGAGGCCGAGGTGAGTGGATTGCTTGAGCCTGCAGGTTCGAAACCCGCCTGGGCAACTTGGCAAGACCTCATCTCTACAATAAATAAAAAATTAACCAGGTGTGGTAGCGCGTGCCTGTACTTCCAGCTGCTTGGAAGGCTGAGGCGGAAGGATCGCCGGAGCCCAGCAGGTCGAGGCTGCGGTGGCCAGGAGCCGTCACTGCACTCCAGTCTGAGCAACAGAGTGAGACTCCAACTCAAATAAATAAATAAATAAATAAATAGATAAATAAATAAAACAAACAACGGTTGCTGGCGAGGATATGGAGAAAAAGGAATGTTTCTACAATGCTGGTGGGAATGCAAACTAGTGCAACCTCTTTGGAAGATGATGTGGTGATTTCTGAAAGATCTAGAAATTGACCTTCCATATGATCCAGCAGAACTCAAGTCATTTTACACAAAAGATACCTACCCCCGAATGTTTGTTGCAGCTCTATACACAGTAGCAAAAACATGGAACCAACCGTGTTGCCCATCAAAGCTGGACTGGATTTAAAAAATGTGTTACATATACACAATGGAATATTATGCAGCCATAAGAGAAGGACAAACATATGGACTTTGCAGTAACTGGATGGATTTAGAGTGTATCATACTCAGTGATCTATCACAGAAACAAAAAACAGAGTACCATATATTCTCATAAGTGAACCCTGAACAAATATCATAATACTATATGAAAGGGATTGGCAGAAGTGGGAAACTGCCAGGGGAAGGGGGTGGGATTGGCAGTTGAGGGAAACTGCCAGGGAAGGGAGGGGCACACTTCATCAACAGGGGTGCCTGCATAATGAACATTTGTATACCTAACTCTGAATTGTACCCTACATATTTAAAATTTTTAAAAAACCAACATAAAGAAATTTAGAAAACTATTTAGAACATAAAAGAAAAATTCTCCAAAATGATAGAAACCTTAAAAAAAAAAACCAAGTTGGAATTCTGGGAATAAAAGAGCCATTTAGGCAAGTAAAAAATGCAGTTGAAAGTTTTATCTCAGAACTTGAGATTAAATTAACCCAATCAGACAACAATAAAGAAAAAATAATCAAGAGACTAGAACATAGTCTCCAAGATATGTGGGAAGTGTTTGAAAACATACAATGTCCCAACCTTGAATCAGGAAAAACTAGAAACCCTGAGCAGACCAATAACAAGTAGCTGATTGAAACATAATTAAAAGTCTCCCATTTTAAAAAAAGTCTATGACCTAACTGACTCAAGCCAAATTCTACCAGTCTGTCAAAGAAGAGCTGGTACCGCTTTTACTGAAGCTCTTCCATAAGACTGAAGAGGAGGTAATTCTCTTTACTTCATTCTATGAAGCCGGTATCAAAGCGAGAAAAACACTCCACAAAAAAAGAAAACTACAGACCAATATCTGTCACGAACATAGATGTGAAAATCCTCAACAAAATATTAGCAAACTGAAGTCAATAGTACATTAAAAAATTATAATCCATCATGACCAATTGGGTTTTACTCCAGGAATGCTAGGGTGATGCCACATATGCAAATCAGTAAACGTGATCCACCACATAAACAAAATCAAAAACAAAAGTCATATGATCATTTCAACAAATGCAGAAAAAGCATTTGATAAAAACCATCATCTCTTCATGATAAAAACCCTCAGCAAAATATGCATAGAGGGAACCTCAAAATAATAAAAGCCATATACAACAAACCCACAGCCAATGTCATCTTAAACTGAGAAAGGTTGGATGCATTTCCCCTAAGAACTGAAGCAGGATGAGGATGCCCACCTTCACCACTCCTATTCAACAGTGTACTGGAAGTCCTAGTCAGAGCAATTAGGCAAGAGAAAGAAATGAAGAGTATCCACAATAAATAGAAGAAATAAAGCTATCTCTGTATGCCAACAATATGATCTTATACCAAGAGAATTCTAAAGGCTCCTCCAAAAGACTCCTAGACTTGATAAATGAATTTGGTAAAGTTTCAGGAAACAGAATCAACAAATAAAAATCAGTACCTGCTATATACCAATATCAGCCAAGCTGAAAATCAAATCAGGGGTCTTGATTCTACTTACAATAGCAACCAAAAGCTAAAATACCTAGGAATATATTTAACCAAGAAGGTGAAAAATCTTTATAAGGAGAACTATAAAACACTGATGAAAGACATTGTAGGGACACAAACAAATGGAAATATATCCCATGCTCATGAATGGAAGAATCAACAATGTTAAAATGACTAGTAATCTATAGAAATAAACCCAAATAACTCAAATAATCCAAATAACTACAACCAACTGATCATTGACAAAGCAGACAAAAACATACATTGGAGAAAGGATACCCTATTCAACAAATGGTGCTGGGAAAATTGAATAGTTACCTGCAGAAAAATAAAACTGGATCCCTAACTCTCCCCATATAAAAAATTAACTCAATATGGATTAAATACCTAAATGTCAGGCCTGAAACCATAAAAATCCCAGAAGAAAACCCAGGCAAATCTCTTCTGGACATTGGCCTAGGCAAAAACTTATGACTAAAACCCCAAAAGCAAATACAACAAAAACAAAAATAAATAAGTGGGACTTGATTAAACTAAAAAGCTGTGGCAGAGCAAACTAAATAATCAACAGAGAAAATAGACAACCTACAGAATGGAAGAAGATATTTGCAAACTATACATCTGACAAAGGACTTATTTCCAGAACATACAAAGAACTCAAATCAGCAAAAAGAAAAAAGAGCAAATAATCCCATCAAAAAGTGAGCAAACAGCATGAACAGACATCTCTCAAAAGAAGATACACAAATGGCCAACAAACACATGAAAAAATGCCCAGCGTCACTAATCAACAGGACAATGCAAATCAAAACCGCAATGAGATACTATTTACACCAGTCAGAATGTCCATTATTTTATTTATTCATTTTATTTTTTATTTTTTTGAGTTGGAGTCTCACTCCGTCGCTCAGACTGGAGTGCAGTGGCCGCTCCCAGCCACCGCAGCCTCGACCTGCTGGGCTCCAGTGATCCTTCTGCTTCAGCCTTCCGAGTAGCTGGAATTACAGGCATGCACTACCACGCCCGGGTTGATTTTTTGATTTA
>NW_007231711.1:151171-167602 GCF_000164805.1 Carlito syrichta | reverse complement strand
CCAGGCGGGTCTCGAACCCGCGGGCTCAGGCAATTCACTCACCTCAGCCTCCCGAAGGCGTGGGATTACAGGCTGAGCCACTGAGCCCGGCATGTCCATTATTTTAAAAACTTTAAAAAATAAATGTTGGTGTAGATGCGGAGGAAAGAGAATGCTTTTACACTGCTTGTGGGAGTGTAAATTAGTACAACATCTATGGAAATTGCTATGAAGATTTATTAAATAACTAAAAGTAGATCTACCATTTGATCCAGCAATCCCACTATTAAGTATCTACCCAAAGGAACAGAAGTCACTATATAAAAAAGACCTGCAAACACGTGTTCATTGAAATTCACAATTTCAAAGATGTGTAATCAGTCTAAATGCTCATAAACCCATCAGTGGATGATGAAAATGAAAATACACTATGGAATACTATTCAGCTATAATAAGGAATGTCTTTTGTAGCAACTTGCATGGAATTGGAGAACACTATCCTAACTGAACTAACTTCAAAACAGAAAACCAAGCACCAAATGTTCTCACCTAAAAGTGGGAGCTAAGCTGAAGATTTGCAAAAGCGTAGAGAATGATATAAAGGACACCAAAGACTCAATGGGGGAGGGATAAAAAATCACCTACTATGTGCATAGGAAGAAGTGGTAGGTGCACTTAAATCCCAGAGTTTTTCACCACTATACAATGCAACCATGTAACCAAAAACTATTTGTGCCTCCTAAAGCTATTGAAAGAATACATAAATACTGGCAGGCTTTTTTGTGTGTAAGTTTTAGAAAATCTGTATGGCAGGAAAAGGTCCCTAGAATAGCCAAAACCATTTTAAAGAAGGATGACATTGGAGGAGATCAAGATTTACTCTCAAGCTCCAATAACTTAATAGTTGGTATTGAAGTACAGAGAAAGAAATAGATCAATGGAACAGAAAACAAAGTCCAGAAATAGACTGCCACTTGATATTTGACAAAGGCATCAATGCAAAGCATTAGGTTAAGGAAGGAGTTGTCAATAAATGTAGTTGGAGCAACCAAATATTTGTATTAAAAAAAACACAATATGAGTCTTCAATGCCTACCTTCCATTACACAAAAAATTAAACTGAGATGAATCACCGATTATTTGAAGGGCTAAGTCAGTTTGAGCTTGGGAAGGCAATTAGCAAACTTGAGCACTAAATAAAACTGGTATCATGCCTAGGGTTACTCAGCCAATTCATGTATAAAGAAAAATACATGTTCTTCTGTTTATCTTGATGCAGTTGTTTTGATGGATACCAAGCATTAACTTTCAGATTATTTTTACTACTAAGAATTGTGCAAAACAGATACCCATTCCCTAGGGACTGGAACAAGGTTTAGAATGGGATGAGGGAGTGAAATCCAGGAGTATTTGCTTCATGTGTTAGTTGGTAAAGAAATAAGCCATTTTCAAATTTCAGATGTTCCTCATTTCAAAATGTCTGCATCAAAATGTCCTGCTTCCATTCCTGATCACCTACTCTGTGAGGTACCCTATTAAGCACCTATGAATTCCACAAAGATGTGCAAGCTTGGTCCCTGCCACAAGGAGGTTTAAAATATAGCAAGGACGGATAGGCAGGCACATAATTAACTATTCCCCCTAGAATGAAGTGAATGTGCAAAGGACCAACATCACATGTGGTACCAATATCACAGTTCAATAAATCATGAATTCACCAAAGGCACAGGCAAGTTTCCTGAGCCTTCTGTGAAGGGGAATATCATGTACATCTTGTCTCTGAAGTCCTTGAGGTCACCAACAGGGCTAAGAATGCAATTCTGAGCACTCTTTCAAAAATCCCAGAGGCCTCAAGATTTCTTGCATCCCTAGAAACTATGTGGAAAAAGCATTTTTTGAATATTTATGTGCATTTTTCTGGGAAGGGAATTCATAGCTTTTATTAAACTCTCATATGACTCTATAAGTCAATAAATATTTTTCCTAAATTTGTTCTAATAATCATCTGCATTTATCTATGACCTCCCATCACTCACCTGACTGAGAGTTGGCTATAACTTCAATGCCAAGAATTGTTAAAATCACAAAAGTGAACAAAAGGTGTTACTCAGTTAATTTGGTTCCACTTATTGTACACTATAGTTTCAGTATTCTTAGAAGTCTCTGAGTATCCCACATGATTCTGACAGGTCAGTTTGAAATTGAACTGAAAATATAAACTTAAATTGACTTTACTTCTAATTGAGCATCTTAACAGTCGTAATTAGATTTTTACCTTCCTTAGTAAGAGGTCTAAGCTATTTATTAACCATGTGCCTTAAAAACTGTTTACCTAAACTTTGTGCCTCAATGTCCTCATTTATGAAATGAGAATAATAGCAAAATCTACCACAGAGTTGTTTAAACCAGTGCCTGGCACAAAGTAAATGACATAGAAGTGATAAATAAATACCTTTGGCATTATTGTCAAAACCTATGGATTTACTCTCATCTGAATTATGGAATATGTGCAGTTGAATTCTTGACAAACTTTCAGGTGACTCACTTCTTATTAAAAGATTAGAAGTAAGATTTAGTGTTCAAGGAAACTTATCTAAAGCATAAACAGTCTATTCATTTCTTAGATATTCTAAATTAGGATTCTGAATTAGATTAGGTCTCCACAGAGATTTATACTTTGTCACACTGTCTTGGCACTTAATAGGATTGCTTTTTGCTGAATTGCGCTTGTCCCATACCCCACCTTACCTAGAGAGGCCCTTCAAGAAGCAGTTATTCTCCCTAGAATGAAGTGAATGTGCATTGTTAGGGATATCAGCAGGAAGTTATTCACTCTAGAAGGTATTATTGGTGCTCTACTCACACCCCTTTCCCAAGCTCGTGCACTTACCATTTCTGCACATCTGTGGCTGCCATGCATGTCAGCTAACAATAGCTACAAAGCTAACTCTTCTCCAGAAACTTGTTCTTGACTAACAGAAGACTTCTTATGTGGAGGAGATGACATATCACATCCCATGCCAGTGTATGAAGGTACAAAAGCCCAGTCTTCTTACATCAAGGCAGGACAACCTCTTGCTGCCTCTCAGACTCTCAGAATCCATCACCGGACCAGGTCGCCTTCAGCTGAAACCACATCATTGCTGGGATTTTTTCCCCCATTCCATCCTGTTTTGCTCACTTGCTTCCAGTTTTTTTCCTGAGAACTCTCCCTCATTTAATCATTTGTGTAAGAAACACCATCTTAGACTCCACTTGTAGGAAACCCAACCTAAGACATCCATTATATTACACAGAAATAGCATATGCTAGGAGTGAAAGTGGATTCCTCCCCACCCCCAGGCTTCAGTGGCAGAAAATAATGTTCTCCTTCAAAGTAAATACTTCATGTTTAACATAATCCTATGAATCTCTGAACTGAAAATGCTTTCTTCTTTTCTTTGGTTACCGTGAATCTTAGAACCAAATTTCAACTCATTTCTGTTACATTTCTGAGAAGCAGTTTCACCCTTAGCTTTATTTTACTGGTGCTTTTTTTTCCTTCTTCTTCTTTGCCAAAATCAATCCATCAATAAATGCTTTGAAGTAGGTGGGATATACATAAACTTTAAAAGGAGACTTGGGCCAGGCATGGGGGTTCATGTCTATAATCCCAGAACTTTGGAAGGTTGAGGTGGGAGGATCACTTGATGCATGTGGTGAAGAGAGTTGCATGTGCATTGAGACTACCTTTGGTAACATGGTGACCTCCATCCCTACAAAAACAATTTTAAAAATTAGACAGGTAGCTGGGCTCGGTGGCTCAGCCTGTAATCCCGCGCCTTTGGGAGGCTGAGGTGAGTGGATTGCCTGAGCCCGTGGGTTCGAGACCCGCCTGGGCAGGCGAGACTTCATCTCTACAATAAATCAAAAAAAATTAGCCGGGCGTAGTAGCGCGCACCTGTAGTTCCAGCTACTTGGAAGGCTGAGCAGAAAGATTGCCGGAGCCCAGCAGGTCGAGGCTGCGGTGGCCGGGAGTGGCCACTTGCACTCCAGTCTGGGCGACAGAGTGAGACTCCAACTCAAAAAAAAAAAAAATAGATAGGCATGGTGACATGCACCTGTAGTCCTACTTACTTGGGAGGCTGAGACAAGAGGATCGCTTGTGCCCAGGAGGTCGAGGCTACAGTGTACTATGATTGTGCCACTCCACTCCAGCCTGGGCAACAAGAGTGAGACTCTGTCCCACTCCTGCCCCCACAAGATAAAGAAATTTTAAATGGAGTCACGGTTCATTTCCCTACTTTTTATTTTGCAGTCTGTGTAAGACACTGTTGTCTGGGGCTTGCCCAGTTGCCAATCCCCTTCTTCCAGTGCCAGCACTTTCAATTGTTCTTTGGGAATTATAATATCTGAATTCAGATCACGTGGTTCAGATTTGCTGACTCCTTTCTCTTACTCCAGGAAGGGGCCTGGACTGGTCAACCCAGAATTAGAGCATCATAGTTTCCAATTACTAAATAAGTTTGGAACTGGAAAATATAGAGTATAATTAAAACCATGAGATTCAATTCTGGGACTTTTTACTGAAGTAATGGGAAGAAAATACCTTTCTTTCCCCAGTTCTCCTCCTGGGGTTGCTGAGAAAATATGAAATAAGACTGAAGTGGCTATCAGCTATTAATTCCATACCTACAAAGGAGAGGCTACCTGAAGTGGAACCATTGTTGAAAAAAGCAAAGATTACATGTCTTAATGACCGCAACTGAGCTTTCATTCTTTTCAATTACATCTTTCTTTTCCCATATTCAATTTGAGCTGGATTTCTGTTGCTTGCAACCAAAATTCCTGGCCAATAACAAGGGCACAAAAATATAAGCTTATTTTAACAGTTGACATCTATTAGGGACAATGGCTATTTTTTTTTTTTTTTTTGCAACTTGTTCTAACATTCAGAAAATTCAAGGATACGAATGCTTATAACTTAAGTTTTAAAGCTACATTCTCGTATGTGTTTCTTTTCCTTGTTACACAACTTTGAAAGGCTGTGCTATGCATCTTGAGCTATCAGAATTCTTGCATCAGTTGTACCAGTTAGAATTTATTTTACAGCATTCAAATTTTAATAAGTTCACAGAGGAGTGACCTTGGGCAGAGTAGAGAATAAAGAATTTAAGCTAACTGGCAAAAATGGCAAATTTTGGTGAAGAGAGTTGCATGTGCAGGAAGACAACAGAGACTGCATCAATCTTGATTATCAAGAAAGTTGGGCCAGGTTTGGTGGCTCAGTCTGAAATCCCAGTACTTTGGGAGGCCAAGGTGAGTGGATTGCCTAAGCCTGCGGGTTCAAGACCAGCCCAGGTAAATTGGCAAGACCTTGTCTCTAAAATTAAAAAAAAAAAATTAACCGGGCATGGTAGCACGCACCTGTACTTCAGGCTACTTGGAAGGCTGAGGCTGAAGGATTGTCGGAGCCCAGTAGGTGGATGCTGGGGTGGCCGTGAGCACTGCACTCCAGCCTGGGTGATGGGGTGAGACTCCAACCAAAAAAAAAAGAAGATTGACTACTGCATGGTGTTCTACTATCATGTTAACCAACCTCCATGGTTGTTTGAATGGTACTATGAAATTTACTTTTTTTTTTTTAAAGACAGAGTCTCACTCTGTTGCCCAGGATAGAGTATGCAGAGGTGTGATCATAGCTCACTGCAGCCTCAAACTCCTGGGTTCACTAATCCTCCCACCCCAGCTTTCGGCGTAGCTAGGACCACAGGTGCATGCCACCACACGCAGCTAATTTTTATCTTTTTATTTTTTGTAGAGACAGGTTCTTGCTGTTGCCCAAGCTGGTCTTAAATTCCTGGGCTCGAGTGATTCTCCTGCCTCAGCTTCCCAAAGCACTGGGATTACAGGCATGACCCACCACTCCTAGACAAAATGGACATATTTGTAGTCTCTGCCCATAAAGAATTTACAGCTTAGAATTTTTTTAAGTTTTCAAAATTTTTTTTATTTTTTAGGATTTGTTTACATGCCTGAGCCCAGAGTCTAATAGCTTGGGTTTGAATTCCAGTACTACTATCTACTAACTCTGTGACCTTAGGGAAGTTACATAGCCTCATTATGTTTATGTTTTCTTTTCTGTAAAATGGGGATAATGATGGCGCCTTTCACACAAGATCAAATGAACGAATACATTCTAAACACTGAGAACTATGCTTGGCACATAGTAAGCACTCAACAAATGCTAACTTCAAAGAGTGTTAGAAAACTCAACCCTGACTTAAGGGAAATGTTAATTAATTTTCATACTGATGAGAAGTTTTTGGCAAAGCTTGATTTGAAGCCACAATTACATCTTCAGGGCTTGGTCTCTCTCACCTCTTGGCTCTGCTTTCTTCCTTATCGGTTTTAGGCAGGTTCTCCTTGAGTTGGCCCTGGCAACTCCAGGGTCACTTCCTCCAGTACAGTGTGAATTGAGTTGTCTTCCACACAGCCTAAAGTAAGGTCCTGGAACTGGGTCACAGTAGGCCACCTTGGCTCATACATTCATCCCAAAGTCAATTGTGGCCAGAGAAAATGGATATAATGCTCTGAGTAGCTAACCCTGGGTGACATGCCCATCCACTGGAGCATGGAATCAACCCACTTGGAGCTCATGCGTGAGAAGGAGGAGTGGGTGAGTCCCTAAAGAACCCATGGGTTTTATTACCTGAAGATGGGAATAGATGCTGAGAAGGTAAAGCCACACATGTCAATTCATCATTGTTGTACATTTTTCTTGAGGGATATTAATTACGGGTCTGAAAGTCTGCTTGGCTCCATTCAGTAGTACCACCCTCTCGATATGAAGAGGATGGTCCTAGGAGGCTATTGTAGGTAGGTTATCTGTATGTTTATTAGGGAATACTTTAGGGACAACCACCATGGAAGGAATGATATGGAAGCTGGATGGAGCAGGTTGTAATACCGTCTCAGTGGCAGCCTCAGTTGAACCCTCCACCACAGCCATGGGAAACTCTGGAGCTACAGTGGTTCTACAGAGTAGTCCCAAGTTGGGGCATAAGAATAGGTCTTCATATCCTGATAACTATTCGCTAGACATATTCCACACTGAGATGGGAGCACCATCCTGAGCAAGGTGGTTTTCCTCAGCTGAGGTGAATCTAAAGGGACTGAGCAGAGCACTGAAGACACAGGCTGCCTGAAGACAGTATCCCCAGTAGGGGACCAGTTCCTTACTCCTGAAGGGGACTGGAGCCACACATCAGAGAGCACCACAAGGACACACAAGTAATGGTGGAGTGAGAAAGCCTTGTCCCAGGCCCCCAAAATGTAGTGAGCACACCACTTTAAGTAACGATTTTGTAGTGTTGACACCTAATCAGTAAGAATGATTAGTTAAAATCACAAAGTTGGCTTGAGGGACGTTTTGTGCTTTTTGCCCCAAGTATCAAAATTGCTGGCTAGGGATCTGCCTGAGGGCAAGTTTTGTGGTTGTACCCTGTGGATATTCTGAGTCAACCATGAAGAGCAGTCATCTAGAACTGCGACGCCATTTTCAAGGAGATCAAACATAAGCTGGCAGTGTCTGAAACCTGGAGGTGTTTGATTCCCAAGGCTGGAAGTAACAGCCCGTCTTAAGGGCTTATGGGGGCAGCAGGGTCCTTCTGACGGAATTATCCCTCTCTTGATTGATAAGATGTGTGGGCAGAGAATGAGCTTAATTTTTCCCACTGCCATCTGGCGCCTGTAATTCTCAGAAAAACCAGGTATCCTCACAGCATGGGAGTGTTGGTGGGAGGGCTGGCCTCACGTCAGTGTTAGAACAACCAAACTGGGTAAAAACAAGAATGTCTTTTCTTTACCTTCCAGACTTGTCATTACCCATGATGCACACAAGTTGGCAGTGAAAGATCATTGAGCATGAGAAAAAGACCAAAAAAAAACCCGGGCACAGTGGTTCATGCCTATAATCTCAGCACTTTGGGAGGCGGAAGCGAGAGGATTGCAGCCCGGGCAACTTGGTTAGAGCTTGTCTCTACAATAAATCAAAAAATTAGCTGGTTGTGGTGGCACACACCTGTGGTTCCAGGTACTTGGAAGGCTGAGACAGAGGATCGCCTGACCCTAGCAAGTCAAGACTGTGGTAGTTGTGAGCGTGCCACTGCACTCCAGCCTGGGTGACAGAGAGAGAGTCCGACTTATAAAAAAAGAGCATATGGTAAGAAATGGGGCTTAGAAGAAATGAACTTGTAGGAGTAGGAGACAAAAAACATCACTGGAAATTTAACATATTTAAGCAGTGGTTGCTCAGAGCCATTGGTAGGAAAAATATTCATCTGACAAGTCAGTGAGATATACAGTGAATAATTTTTAACACTTTCAGAGTTCATGAGTTAGTCTCTAACTGATAAGGTATTTGGGCATGAATTGCACATTGAAGGTGAAAAATGATTCACCAAATGACTCACAAATCTGAAAACCTATGGCTTCACCAATATTTAGAATGTATTTTTGCTTAGGGCAAAAGTTACCAACCTTAGAGGTTTTTGTCTGTTGATAGGTTGGTTGATTTTTTTCTTTTTTAAATAGAAAAACCCAAGGACATAATTTTTCAAATTGTTGTAAGTTTTCTTATAATTCTCTGTGACAGCATATAAATTTGTTCAGTCAACTCAAAGATTTGAACTCAAGAAATGTAAAAGATAGAGTGTATGCTACAGAATTAGTATAGTTCAGGAGAAACAGAAGATTCTATGGTTAAGAGGAATTTGGAGCCAGACAGACCTGGGTTCATTTCTCAGTTCTGTTTCTTTGTAGTTGTGTGGCTTTGACAAGTTTCTTAGTCTCTCTGAGCCTGTATATTCACCTGTAAAATGGACATTACAAAAACACCTATCACATAGTGGCACCACGAGTATTAAATAAGGTAATATGGTAAAAATGGTTAGCAACATAAAACACTGCTAACTAAAACAGTAGCTGCTACAACTGTTGCTACTGCTGTCACTTTTGTGTTGTCACTGTCATCACTGTGGTTGTCATTATAGAATATCTAAGCCTAAAGTATAAGACCCTTGGTAGAAAGAGGCACATCTTGAGCCATGCTTCAAGAAGAAGGTGTTGAAGAAGGTGCTCTCTAACATTTCAAGATCATTGTGCCATCAAGGAAAAGGAAATTAAGACAAAAATCAGTTGCAAATCTATCTTTTCTTTACACTTGCTTTCCCCCAGTAGTTGAGTGAAAGCAAATTTGAGTGCAAGTTTCTTCTCAAACAATAGATTTGCCCTAAAGCCTTGGAAGGATTCAGGAAACCCAAGAGCCATCCAGGGTTTCTGGTTAAACAGATGGAGCCGGGCTTGGTGGCTCAGCCTGTAATCCCACACCTTGGGAGGCTAAGGTGAGTGGATTGCCTGAGCCCGTGGGTTTGAGACCTGCCTGGGCAACTTGCTGAGACCTCATCTCTACAATAAATAAAAAATTAGCCAGGCATGGTAGCGCACACCTGTAAGTCCAGCTACTCGGAAGGCTGAGGCGGAAGAATTGCCAGGGCCCAGCAGGTTGAGCCTGCGGTGGCTGGGAATGACCACTGCACTCCAGTCTAGGCAACAGAGTAAGACTCCAACTCAAAAAAAAAAATCACAGATGGGGCAGCCTCATTGTCATGCACCATGTGTATAGGGCGCTTCTTTGCCTCTCCAGGTATGCAGGAGGCAAGGGGAAGCCCCTTCTCAGCCCTATAGTAGTTACCAAATAGTGTAGTAAGGAAGCTAATGTCAATTCCACCACTGGTGGGACTCCACTCCCTGACTTCTTTCCTTTTTTTTTCCCCTGAATTCTATTTATCCAGGAGTTCTCCTTTCTTATTCTCCAGATTGGTAGGAAGGAGATTTGTTTTCATTTTGCCACACAAATTACTCTTAGCCTCAGCTCTTCTGGAATTCAAACCTTTGACACAGCACAATGTGGATTATTGCCATAAGATGCATATTGATAACAAGTAACTTTTAGAGGCTCTTGTGACAGCCTCAATACACTATGCATACTGGTTGTCATCACTTGTTCATGTTTTCACTACTTCCTTTCCAGTGAATCCCAAGGCTACCTGTACTGCACGTGGTAAGTTAATGACTCATTCGAGGTAAATTAACAAGTAAGAGGTTGAGCTAGGAGTCGAATCATATAATTTAATTCCTAGAACAATGCTGTTTCCACAATAATTAATTCATTTACTTACTTAACAAGCACAAATACATAATCTGTATTATATGTCAGACTGTGCTGGGTACTCCCAATATAAAAGGGAAAAGTTAATTCTTAATCTAGTAATTCTTTATTTGCTATTTATTTAGATGCCACACAGAAATAAATAAGTGCAATGAAGTTTTTCAGATGCCATGTTCAAAGTAAGTCTTGGAAAATTTTATTTTACCTGAGAATATCAGAAAAGGCTTGGTACCAGAGATGACTTTTAAATCTTGAAAGATGAAAAAGAGACTCTGGTTCTCTCCCCGGAGGCTGCAGATCCCATCGTCAGCAGCCTGCTCTTCACATGGAGCTTGGCCGTAGACTTCGCTGAGGCATCAACATAGTCTGGGCAGCTACTGTGGCTACCGCTGCCACCGCTGCCACCACGACCAGCAACCATTACACATCGCACCCACCTGTGCCTGTGGCAAGCCACAGCCACCACCGCCAAGGCAGCCAATCCACATCGCAGGGCCGTGCCTGGGGCGATCAATGACTTTAGACCTTGAAGCCCCTGGGAGCAAGATCTGCTGAGGTCTACTACCACCATGACATCCTGCCAGGCCATGGGTCTCCTCCCATGTGCCTTGAGGTAACATCTCCCTCCCCTTAGGGGTGGGCGAGCAGCTGAGATAAAGACCATCTGGAGCGAGGGATAGCACCACCTGCTGGCAATTCCAGGTAACAACACCAAAAGGGGAAAAATGGAAGCCTGACAGACACAGGCCAGATCTGAGTGGTCAATGGGGCAATGGTGAACTGAGTGATGATCTGAAATGCCCTTCACAGCAGGCCAGGGGCAACTGATCCTAACTGTGAACAAACTTACCAGCCTGAAAAGACGGCTAGAAATTAGAGCTAAAAGGACATTAGACTTAAACGAAAAGTCTCAGAGTGTGCTTGATTGGTTCTGTTAGTCTAATGACTTGATTCTATTCCTTCTGTTTTGCTCCCCCCACCTTCTTTTTTCTCCTTCTTTTCCCTTCTTTTCTTTTCTTCTGTCTGTAAACCATATCGTTGTATAGAGAAATAGCACACCAATAAGAGGTTGGTAAACTTGTATGTTAGCAACATTGTATGTTTTAGTTTTTTTGTATGGGAGTTGGTTAGTTTGTAGCCATGGTCTATTGTTGTTGTTGGTTTTTTGTTTTTTTTTTGAGTTGGAGTCTCACTCTGTCACCCAGACTGGAGTGCAGTGGCCACTGTCGGTCACTGCAGCCTCGATCTGCTGGGCTCCGGTGATCCTTCCACCTCAGCCTTCCAATTAGCCGGAATTACAGGCGTGCGCTACCACGCCCGGCTGATTTTTTGATTTATTGTAGAGATGAGGTCATGCTGCCCAGGCGGGTCTCGAACCCGCGGGCTCAGGCAATCCACTCACCTCAGTTTTTGTCTCTCTCTCCATTTGTTGGTACACTCATCTGTTTTCACCCTTACTCCTCTCTCTTTCCACCCCCTCTTCCCCCCACTGCCTGCTCCAGTCTCTTCCCTCTGTTAATTTTATTTCAGGGAGTAAACCTACCACTCCACTGCACGGACAGATTCCAAGGCAGTGGGAAGTGGGTTTCAGATTATTCATACACCTGTCAGTGGATACCAGGACCTACAGATAGATTTTGAATCACAGCTTCCCCTTAAGTAAATCTCAAAACTGCCAAAAGGACCACCCCCAACCTACAGTAGTGCAACTCCAGAACTGAACAAAGTAAGAGGACATACATAAAGAAGAATGGGAGATTGAACAAACAGAAGTAAAAACAACCCCTCCACCCCTGACTAACAGAATTAAAGAAGAAGGTGACATGGAGGGAAGGAAAAAGTAGGGAGGGGGGAAAAACTGCACAAATGAAGAAAAACCAAAAGAAGAATACAGGTCTCACACAGACTCCTGGGAGGTCAGGCACTGAGAAAACAGACTTCGGAACACAAACAATGAAGAGCTCCCAGAATGACTGGTCACATGAAACAAACCCAGACATCAAGACATTAATAGAGACAATAAAAAAAATTGAGGAGAGACAAGAGAAAAATAGGAAGGAGCTGATGTCAGAAATAACAGCAGTAAAGAATACTGTGATAGAAATAAATAACAAACTAATCAGCATGGAAAGCAGAATTAGCCAAGCAGAAGAAAGAGTCTCAGAGCTCAAAGACAAAAACATACAACTAACCCAAACTGTCAAAAACATAGAAAGAAGCTCAAAAAGACTGAACAAAACCTTCAAGAAATGAATGATTACTTTAAGAGACTGAACCTAAGAGTAATTGGCCTTCCTGAGGCAGAGAGAGAAACAGAGGCCACACTGGAACAAACATTTCACTTCCCTCATCTCATCAGTGATGCAAAAATTCAAATGCAAGAGATTCAGAGAACCCCTGCAAAACAACAAATGAGAAGACCAACTCCCAGACACATAATAATTCACCTAAACAAAGTAGGTATAAAAGAAAAAATCCTAAAGGCAGCAAGAGAAAAAGGTCAGACTACCTACCAGGAAAGACCAATTAGAATAGCATCGGATTTATCTACAGAAGCCCTCCAGGCTAGGAGAGCTTGGAGCCCTATCTTCAAAGTTCTAAAAGATAAACAATTCCAACTGAGAATAACCTACCCAGCCAAGCTAAGCTTCATCAGTGAGGGAGAATTGAAATCTTTCCCAGATATCCAATCCCTAAGAACCTACACTGCCAACAGACCACCTCTACAAGATACACTTAAGAAAGTATTGAACACAGAAGAAAAGGAAAAAAGAACAACAGTGTTCTTCACAAGAGTACAGGAAAAAGATTAAAAACACACATGAACGAACTCCAGAACCAAAAGAGACAACACACAAACAGAAAGAACAACAACTCTCAAGAACATTATGACAGGGATCAACTCTCACATTTCAATAATTAGCTTGAATGTGAATGGACTAAATGCACCACTGAAAAGACATAGAATGGCAAAAGGATAAAATATCACTAGGCAACAATTTATTGCCTTCAAGAGACTCACCTCACTAGAAAGGACACTCACAGACTCAAAGTATGGGATGGGAAAGAAATTTTCAGGCAAATGGAGCACAAAAGAAAGGAGGAGTTGCGATCTTAATCTCAGACAAAATACCCTTTAAGCTATCAAAAATCAAAGGGTATCAAAAAAAGATACAGAAGGCCACTACATCATGATAAAAAGTTCAATCCATCAACAAGAAATATCCATCCTAAACATATATGCACCCAACATAGGAGCACCAACTTTCATAAAGCAGCTTCTAGGTAAACTAAAAAAAGATATAGACTCCAACACCATCATAGCTGGGGACTTCAATACCCCACTCACAACCCTAGACAGATCATCAAGAAAAAAAAATCAGCAAAGAGATCCAAAACCTCAATGTGACTCTTGACCAAATGGGCTTAATTGATACCTACAGAACACTCCATTCAAAAACCACAGAATATACAATCTACTCACCACCACATGGAATGTACTCTAAGATCGACCACATACTTGGCCATAAATCAAGTATAAGCAAATTTAAAAGGACTGAAATTTTACCATGTACCTTCTCAGACCACAGTGGAATAAAAATAAACATTAACACCAACAAGTTCCACCGAAAACCCACAAAGACATGGACACTAAACAGCATGATGCTAAAGAACTCCTGGGTCAACAATGAAATCAAAACAGAGATTAAAAGTTACCTGAAAACAAATGAAAAGGAAGAAACATCTTACCAAAATCTCTGGGATGCCATGAAAGCTGTAGTAAGAGGGGAATTTATATCCTTACAAATGCACATGAAGAAAATCGAAGGATCACAAATTAATAGCCTAATAAGCCACCTAAGAAATTTGGAAAAGGAAGACCACCAAAACCCTAATTTCAGCAAAAGAATCCAGATCACCAAAATAAAAGCCCAAATCCAGGACATAGAAGACAAAAAGATAATACACAAAAATCAATGAAACAAAAAGCTGGTTCTTCAAAAGGATAAACAAGATCGATGGTCCCCTAGCTAGAATGACCAAGAAAAAGAGATAAAAAGCCCAAATAAACACAATCAGAAACACAAAAGATGAAGTCACATCTGACCCTGAAGAAATACAAAAGATAATTAGAGACTACTATGTACACTTGTATGGAACCAAACTTGAAAACCTTAAGGAAATGGAGGACTTTCTGACATCACACAACCTCCCCAGGTTGAAACAAGAAGAAACTGAGACCCTAAATAGACCAATAACAATCAAGGAAATTGACTATGTAATAAGAAAACTACTTAAGAAAAAAAAAAAGCCCAGGTCCAGATGGCTTTCCAGCAGAATTCTACAAGACATTTAAGGAGGAGATGATACCAATCCTACTGAAGGTATTCCAGGCAATTGAGAAAGATGGAATTCTCCCCAAATCATTTTACGAAGCTAACATCATATTGATACCCAAGCCAGGTAAAGACCCAACAAAGAAAGAGAACTACAGGCCAATATCTTTGATGAACATAGATGCCAAAATTCTCAACAAGATCCTAGTAAACTGGATTCAACGACACATCTCAAAAATCATCCATCATGACCAAGTAGGCTTCATCCCTAGGATGCAAGGCTAGTTCAACATCCATAAGACCATAAATGTAATTAAATACATCAACAGATGTCAAAACAAAAACCACATGATTATATCATTAGATGCAGAAAAAGATTTTGATAAAATCCAGCACCCCTTCTTGATAAAAACTCTCGAACATCTAGGCATACAGGGAACATACCTCAAAATAGTAAAAACCATCTACAAGAAACCCACAGCCAGCATACTCCTAAATGGACAAAAATTGGAACCATTTCTCCTGAAAACTGGAACCAGAAAAGGATGCTCACTCTCACCCCTCCTGTTCAATATAGTATTGGAAGTCCTGACTAGAGCAATCAGACAAGAGAAGGTAATAGGGGTATCCAAATAGGAAAAGAGGAAGTCAAGTTATCTCTCTTTGCAGATGAAATGATTGTATACCTTGAAAATCCAAGAGAATCTGTCAAAAATATCCTTACACTGATAAAGGAATTTGGCAAAGTCTCAGGATATAAAATAAATGTACAAAAGACAATTGCATTTCTTTACACCAATAATAAACAAACAGAAACCCAAATAAAAAGTACAATTCCATTCACAATAGCCACATAAAAATGAAATACCTTGGCATCTTCCTAATCAGAGATGCAAAAGACCTTTACAATGAAAACTACAAAACATTGCTCAAAGAAATCAAAGATGACACAAACAAGTGGAAAAATATCCCATGCTCATGGATTGGAAGAATCAATCCAGTGTGAAGATGTCCATCCTACCTAAGGCAATCTACAGATTTAATGCAATACCCATCAAATTACCAGCAACATTCTTCTCAGACCTAGGAAAAAAAATACAAGAATTCATATGGAAACACAAATGACCAAGAATAGCCAGAACAATCCTCAGCAAAAAAAAAAACAAAGTAGGCGGCATCACATGACCAGACTTCAAACTTTACTATAAAGCTATGATAATCAAAACAGCTTGGTATTGGTATAAAAATAGGCATATAGACCAATGGAATAGAATTGAGATTCCAGAAGCAAAACCTCAATTTCTCAACCAACTAATCTTTGACAAAGCCTCCATCACACACCACTGGGGAGAGGAGAACCTATTCAGTAAATGATGCTGGGAAAACTGGTTGACCACATGCAGAAGACTCAAAGAAGAGCCCTATCTGTCCCCATACACAAAAATTAACTCTAAATGGATCAGAGGCCTAAATGTAAAACCTCAAACCATAAGAACCTTAGAAAATGCAGGACATACCCTTATGGAAATTGGAACTGGCATCCAATTCCTGAACAAAACCCAAAACCCACAGGCCATGAGAGATAAGATAGACAAGTGGGACCTCATTAAACTGACAAGCATCTGCAAAGCCAAAGACACCATCAAGAGAGCAGGGAGACAGCCCACAGACTGGGAAAAAGTATTTGCCAACTCCAGGTCCCACAAAGGCTTAACATCTTGGATCTACAAGGAACTCAAACGTGCTGAAAAGAAAAAAACAAACAACACCATTATAAAGTGGGCAAAAGATATGAACAGACAGTTTTCAAAGGAAGACATCCGAGCAGCCAACAGACACATGAAGAAATGTTCAACCTCACTAATCATCAAGGAGATGCAAATCAAAACCACACTGAGATACCAC
>NW_007231711.1:118300-150624 GCF_000164805.1 Carlito syrichta | reverse complement strand
GTGGTACATATACACAATGGAATACTATGCAGCCATAAAGAAGAACAAAATCATGAACTTTGCAGCAACCTGGATGGAACTAGAGTCAATAACACGGAGCGACCTCTCACAGAAACAAAGATCTGAGTATCACATGTTCACACAGTGGACCTTGATCGTCCACCGTAATACTATAAAAAAAGGACTGACAGTGATGGGAAACTATGGGGGGAGGGTAAAGGAGGTGGGATTAACAGTAGTCAGTATCTGTCTGGGGATGTGGAGACACCCCTTATCAACAAGGATGCCTGAACGAAGCGCATTTGTGTACCTAACCCTTAGCTGTACTCCACAATATCAAAATAAAAAATATTGATATATATAAAAAAAATCTTGAAAGATGAGTAAATGGTCACTGAATGTACATTTTGGGTGAGGATGACAGAGAACACATGCAGTTTAACAGTATCTTGAATATTCAGAAAACATGATGTGTCTAAGTAGCTACCAACAGCTTGGTCTGGCTAAGCCTATATATGAGTAGGGAAGTATTCCCTTAGAGTAGAGCAGAGACATGCCTTGTCAAGTTGACATAAAGTTAATCATCACAGGTGAGAAGGGAAGGAAAAAGAAAAGTAAAGGAGGTAAAGAAAGAGCCCTAAGGGGCAACAACACTGAAGGACTGAGCAAAGCAAGAGAAAGTCAGAGAAACAGGGCAAGGAAGATGACCCAGAGCCCCTGGAAGAAATGCAGTGTGGGGTCACAAGAGCACTGCCCTCCCTCCCCCAAAAGTATTGCAGTGGTCAACAATATCAAATAGCACAGAGAAATCAAGAAGATGAAAGGTGAAAAAAAAACACTGGATTTGATCTTTGGCCTCTGATGATGTGCCAAGCAGTTTCAGTGATTTGGTAGAGGTAGAAATTTGATTGAGGTCAAATGGGGTAGGAGTCATTAAAAAACAAGAGCCAAGATTGTAATTAGAATTAGTGAAGGTAGAAGGGATGCTCATATACTGCGAGAAGTATAAGTAGCATGAATTTTTTACCACAGATTTTTAATATGATCATACCAATTGGTCTAGCTACTCTACTTTTAGAAAATTTTCCCAAGGAAAGGAATATATATATATCTATGCCAAAATTTTTTCATAGGCTATTCATCTGAATATGGCTTTAATGGTAAAACATTTTTTTTTTTTTTAAAGAAAGAAATGTATAATAGAGTACTGGGTAAACTGTGTTCTATCTAGGGCAGATTTACCATGAACCTAATGAAAGTTCAGCTTGGGGCCTCTAACTTGCATGGACCTCTTTCAATGCACTGGGAAAAAGCTGGGCATGGTGGAACACATCTGTAATCCCAGCTAATTGGAAGGCTGAGGTGGGGCAGACCCCTTGAGCCCAGGAGTTTGAGTCCATCCTGGGCAACACAGACAGACTTCATCTCTAAAGCAAAACAAAACTACACTAGGAGAAACCATTGCAATTTTATATAGTCTTTTCCTTTACTTATTTATTTATATTTGAGTTGGAGTCTCACTCTGTTGCCCAGGCTGGAGTGCAATAGCACAGTCACAGCCACCTCAGCCTCGACCTGCTGGGCTTAGGCGATCCTACCACCTTAGCCTTCCAAGTAACTGGAACTACAGACATGCACCATCACACCCGGTTAAATTTTTTGATTTATTGTAGAAATGAGGTCTTACCAAATTGCCCAGCCTGGTCTCAAACCAGTCAGCTCAGGTCATCCTCTCACCTCAACCTCCCTAAGTGCTGGGATTATAGGTGTGAGCCACTATGCTCAACCAATAGTCTTTTCCTTCAAAAGAACTTCCTTAATTGTATGAGCTTTAGGCCTCTCCAAACCTGGATCGCCCTTGAGTTTATTCAGATAGTTATAAAAATAAAGTTGCATTCAATAATACAAAAAATCTGGGCTGGGCTCGGTGGCTTAACCTGTAATCTCGTGCTTTGGGAGGCCAAGGTGAGTAGATTGTCTGAGCCTGCAGGTTCGAGACCTGCGTGGTAGTGCACGCTTGTAATTCTGGCTACTTGGAAGGCTGAGGTGGAAGGATCGCCAGAGCCAAGCACATTGAGGCTGCAGTGACTGGGAGCAGCCACTGCATTCCAGTCTGGGCAACAGAATGAGACTCCAACTAAAAAAAAATACAAAAATCCCATCAACTCCTCCCCAAAATATAAATGATTTGAGCAGACATTTGATCACAAAAGAGATATTGATGGCATAGGGAAATGCAAATTACAGCCACAAGGAAAAACTTCTTTTTACCTATTAGAATGACTAATTTTTTTTTAATGCTGGTGAAGACGTAGAGCAACTAGAGCTCTCCTACACTACTGGCAGGAATGCAGAATGGTAGCACCACTTTGGAAAATAGTTAGGCAGCTTCTTATAAAGTTAAACATGTACTTACCATAGGACCCAGCAACTTCACTCCTAGGAATTTACCCAAGAGAAATTAAAACGTAGGTCTACACAAAGGCCTATACATGAACACGTACAGCAGCTTTATAATAATTGTCAAAAACTAGAAACAACTCAAGTGTTCATCGACTGGTGAATGGAAAAACCACCTATGGTATATATAAACTATTAAATATTACTTAGCAATAAATAGAAATGAACTACTGATAAATTCAACTGTGTAAATGAATCTCAAAAGCCTAATTCTAACTCAAAATCCTAATTCAAACATATACACAAAAAAACTACATACCGAATGATTCCATTTTTTTTTCTTTTGAGAAAGCAGGATTTATCAAGAGGACAGAAAAGCTCCCACAACGGGAGGGGACTGAAATAGGGACTGAGCACTTAATTTACAGATACCGACTCCAAAAGTACAAGTTATAAAAAGGAGAGGTTTATTAGCCAAGAGCTGGCCGGTGGCCACTTGTTGCTGGACATGCAAGTCCCACAGCAAGGGCCCCCATTTGCTGTAGGGACTTGCTTAAAGGGGCAGAACCACATTGGGACTTTCCAAGTGGGTCAAACTGCAACATCCTGGAGGCCTAGGTACTTTTCAAGCAATGCTAGCGGGGTTCACAGAAGTGAAAAAAAAATTGTTAAACAGTTTAACCTAGCCAGCAGGTGCTGTGGCCAGTTTCCAGGAAGGAAACTTTTTTTTAACTGTGCAAAGACTGAGTACATGCTTAGCCTAATTTTTGACATTGTAGATGTCTTTTTAAGCCCCCTTCCACATTTCCCCCTTTCACTTCTTCCTGGAGTCAAATCATTGACTCTTTATGCAGGGCATTATACTGAGTTCTGAGGACTATTAATTTTATTGATGGTACTATTTTTAACATTAACCAAGAAGGCTTATGTAAGGGTCTCAGTTTTTTCAAGGAGCAATAGTTTTACACCCCCACGCAGCACGTGGTATTGTCCTGCTTTGTGGCAACGGGCTGCTCCCGATGCCAGGCAAGCATAAAAACCAACAGATTTAAGTCTTTTTTCATAAGCTAAGGTGCCGCATTCATTAGTGTGTGTGCCCCCTAGGATTAGACCTGGCCATAATTTACAAACGTCAAAATTGAAGACAGGCTGCCTGCTTCCTCTGTAGGTGGAAATTATGATCCCAGTGATGGTATTTCTCAGTTCCCAGGAATAGTTTCCTGGAGTAAGGGATTATGCAGGTTAGGCCAATAGGCCTTAAGCTGGGGAAAGTATGCAAGGAATATGATTAAGATACCGCAAAAGTTTTGCCTTTAGAGGATCTTTTCCAGTAACTGGTTTGATGATTTTCCATGTCTCCAGGGGCGTGGTGGTGGCTCCCTTTACTTGTGAATGATGAATCCAGGGGCAGACACTGCTGACTTTGACAGCCATAGGAGTAGTAAGGATTACTATGTGGGGCCCTTTCCACCTTGGGGTGAGAGCCTCAGCTTTGTGCCATTTTATCCAGACCTGGTCACCAGGCTGGAATGGGTGTGAATATTCTGGAACTGGTTTCAGAAGGCTGCCTGCACGGTCTCAGTGACAGCTTGCTGAACTCTTTGAAGAGCCTGCAGTGACTGAAGCAAATTATGGTTAGACAGTTCTAGTGCTTTTTCCAGTCTAATTTTTGGAAGTAATGGCAGGGGCTGCCCAAACAGAATTTCAAAGGGGGTTAGACCCTTGATGTAGGGGGTACACCTGGCCCTTAAGAGGGCACAGGGAAGGAGTGTCACCCAACCTTCACCAGTCTCCAGGGTTAATTTGGTCAAGGTGTCTTTAAGCATCCGATTCATTCTTTCTACCTGTCCTGAACTCTGGGGATGATAAACACAATGTAAGTTTTAACTTATTTCCAAGGTTTTTGCAATACCTTCAGTAAGTTTAGAAATAAATGCTGGGCCATTATCTGAGCCTATTGAGATAAGTAGACCATATCTTGGTATGATGTCATTTAAGAGTTTCTTTACTGTTACAGAAGCAGTTTCAGTTTTTGTAGGAAATGCATTGACCCATCCCAAGAAGGTGTCTACCAAGACCAATAGGTATTTATATCTATATTGCCAGGTTTGACTTCTGTAAAGTCTATTTCCCAATGTCTCCATGGGTTAGACCCCTATCTCAGACTCCTTGGGTGGCTACACTGACCTTAGCATTATTAGTCTGCTGGCATGACACACAGCCTTGAATGAGCTCCTGGGCAAGCTGGTCCAGATGAGGGAGATAGAATTCTTTCCGTACAAGTTTGGTTAGTTTTTTCCTTCCCAAATGAGTACCTTCGTGGAGCTGTCTTAGGATTTGTTGACCTAGGACTCAAGGGAGGAAGATTCTGCTGTCCTAAAATTGAAGCCATCCGTCTGGGTTTGAGTTTGTCTGCAATTTTTGTATAGCGAGGAGGTTCTCTTCTGTATATTTTGGTGGCTTACATAGAACCGGAGGAGGCAGCGCCAGCAGGCAGGTGGTTCTGTGGTAAGCAGCTTCGCTGCCTGCTTGATCTGCTTTTCTATTTCCTATTGCCTCTTTTGAGTTTCCTTTTTTGGTAGCCTGGGCAATGGATGATGGCAACTTGTTTGGGGGCCAATATTGCTGCCAGGAGGTCTAAGACCTCCACTTTATTTTTTATAGTTTTCCCCTCTGTGGTGAGCAATCCCCACTCCCTGTAAACTGTCCCATGAACATGTGCAGTTGCAAATGCATACCCGCTGTCAGTGTAGATGCTGACAACTTTTTCTTCACCTGCTTTTAGGGCCTCAGTTAGGGCAATCAGTTCTGCTTTTTGGGCCAATGTTCCCTGTGGAAGAGGCTCAGCCCAAATAGTTCCCTGTAGAGTGACCACCACCACCCCTGCATACCTTACCCCATTCTGGATGAAACTGCTATCATCCAAGAAAAGCGTTAGGTTGGGGTTTGTTCTCGGGACATTGGTTAGGTCCCAGTGCAGCTTCTGGAACTCAGTTGTTTCATAACAACAATGTGGCGGCCCCGTGGGACTTTTTTCCAGTAGTAAAGTTGAGAAGTTTAAGCTGGGGGTATGCTGGAACTTGATGCAGGGATGATCTAAAAGCAGCATTTGATAATGGGTTATTCGGGCATTCAACATTCATTTGTCAGGGGCCCCTCGTAAAGACTCCACTGCATGCATGGCCATGACAGTCAGATTCTGCCCAATGTTAGTTTGTCCTTTACTAACATGGCAATGACTGCTATAACCCGCAAGCAGGACAGCCAGCCCGAAGCTACCGGGTCCAGTTTTTTTGGCAGGTAGGTGACCAGCCTGTTCCATGGGCTGAGATTTTGGGTTAGGACCCACCAGGCGATGCCTCATCTTTCATCCACATAAAGGTGGAAAGGTTTTCCAATATCTGGCAAGGCCAGGGCCGGAGCTGAGACCAGGGCATTTTTAAGGGCTTGGAAAGCTTTGTTCCCCTCCGGTGTTTATTTAAAATTAGCCTCTGGTTCCTTGGTTATTTTATAGAGGGGTTTTGCAAGTTCAGCAAACTTAGGGATCCATAGTTGGCAGTATTTTACAGCTCCCAAGAATTCCCGGACCTGCCTTTTGCTTCCTGGGGCCAGGATGCCTGCTATAGCCTGAATGCGCTGGGCAGTCAGGGATTTTTTCGCTAGTGGAGTTTTTCGCCTGGTGCCGGTTCCTCTTTTCCCTGTTGGCTGCTTGGGTTTAACTTCCTGTAAAGCTGCTGCTACTATTTTGGCCATCTTTTTGGTTTGTGGGTCTTCAAACAAGTCCCTGCTATTATAGACCTTCTGGGCTATCTCAGTTATTTCTGATAAACTTTTCCCTTCAAATCTTTCAATTTTCTGCAATTTCTTTTTTATATCAGGGGCCAACTGGGAGACAAAGGCTATAACTAAAGCCCTCCAATTTTCTGGAGCCTCTGGGTCTATGGGAGTATATGTCTGATAGGCTTCCATAAGGTGTTCCAGAAAAGCCATGGGAGATTCCTGTGGGTCCTGAGTTACCTCACTTACCTTAGACAAATTTGTGGGCCGCCTGGAGGCAGCCCAGAAACCCCCCATTAGAGTCTGGTGATAGGTGGTGAGACATTCCCTACCGTGATTGGTGTTCGGGTTCCAATTAGGCCTCTCAGTGGGGAAGACACAGTCCACATGATCCTGCTCTGCCTGTCTGCCATCTGGTCCCAGGACCAATTTCCTTGCCTCCTGACAGATTCATTCTCTTTCCTCTGCAGTAAAAAGGGCTTAGAGGAGCTATTGGCAGTCATCCCAAGTGGGCTGGTGGGTGAAGAAAATAGTTTCTAAAAGGCCTATGAGGCTCCAAGGTTTTTCAGAGAATGCCGGATTTTGGTGCTTCCAATTGTAAAGATCACTAGTAGAGAAAGGGACATAAATCATAAAGGGCTGGCCTCCTGAAGCTCCTGTGTCTAGTCCTGGAGCCTGTCTCAGGGGGAGGGCTGTGGAAGTTTGTGGCTCTGAGTTTCCTGAAGATGAGTCGGGGCTAGTCGGTTTATCGGGGGCGGTTGGGCCCTCAGGAGATGCATGGGGAAGAGGGGGATAAAGGGGCTGATACGAGGACCCACTCCTAGTGAGTGACAGACTGAGAACCTTGTGGGCCCCCTGCTTCCACTCAGATGTAGAGTAGGGTGGGGGAATTTCATCATCTTCCAGTGGCCTCTGGAGGACCAGAGGCTTGGCTTTTGGAATTTTCTGTAGGGCTAAAACACAAGAAGAATTAGCTTTCTTTTCGGCTTTCTTCATCCATGATGGCTGCTGCATTACCAGGAGGTACCAGGCATGATGTACGGGATCAGGTCTGGGTGGCGTCGATAGACGAACTGTCAGACCTTCCCCACTATGGCAGGGTTGAAGGTCCCCTCCCATGGCCAGCTGCAATTAGGAAATGTGGGCCATTTGATGGAACAAAAGGTGGTTAGGTTTCCTTGGTTTACCTGATAACCCAACTGCTGTGCTGCTCCTAGGAAATCTTTGAAGTGGCACAAAACCAGTTGCAGAGGGGTGTTAGGCTTAGAGCACTGCTGCCCCATAATGTCAATAATAATGACAGACACAACAGTGACTAACACTGAAAAATAAAGACAATAACACAAACTGAACAGACAGACCTAACTGCCTGAGGGCAATACCAGAGGACCCAGTGACGTCTCACTGGGACCTCAAACCCAGGAATTAGTGCTGCATCCAGTTTTTCTGCGGGTCCAACCAGAAGTGCGCACAAACAGAATAGGAACTTGACTCACCTTTCAGAGGGCTCTGGGGACATTGTGAGTCTGCCAGAGATGACAATCAGCTGTTTGCAAGTCCACAGACTCACCAGGCCCGATGAACACTGAAGTTCACAGGTATGCAGACCCACAAGGTCAGCTGGTGATTGGGGCTGGGGATTAATTCTCAGATATCCTGGATGAGCCCCCAAATGAAATAGGGACCAAGTGCTTAATTCACAGATACTGACACCAAAAGTAAAAGTTATAAAAAGGAGAGGTTTATCAGCCAAGAGCTGGCCAGCGGCCACTTGTTGCTGGACATGCAAGTCCCACAGCAAGGGCCCCCATTTGCTGTAGGGGCTTGCTTAAATGGGGCAAAAGCACATTAGGACTTTCCACGTGGGCCAAACTGCAACATCCTGGAGGCCTAAGTACTTTTCAAGCAATGCCAGCGGGGTTCACAGAAGCAAAAAAA
Source organism: Carlito syrichta (assembly GCF_000164805.1). Classification (NCBI taxonomy): domain Eukaryota; kingdom Metazoa; phylum Chordata; class Mammalia; order Primates; family Tarsiidae; genus Carlito; species Carlito syrichta. The sequence continues at coordinate 142,509 of NW_007231711.1, read as the reverse complement.
AAGTTGTTAAACAGTTTAACCTAGCCAGCAGGTGCTATTGCCAGTTTCCAAGAAGGGAAATTTTTTTAACTGTGCAAAGGCTGAGTACATGCTTAGCCTAATTTTTGACATTGTAGATGTCTTTTTAAGCCCCCTTTCACAGGACCTGAGGGGTTGCTCTGAATAATTCCATTTCTATGCCATTCTGAAAAAGATAAAACGAGAGGGATAGAAATTGGATCCATATTTATCAGGGCCTGAGGGAGGGGCAAAAAATTTGGAGATTACCGAAATGTTTTGTATGTTGGTTTTCATCATGCTTATATGACTGTATTTGTCAAAATTACCAAACTGAGCACTCAAAAATGGTGAGCTTTACTGCATATAAACTGTACCTTAATAAGTCTGACCTTAAAAAAACCAAGGCTAGCCTGGTGTGGTGGCATGTGCCTATAGTTCTAGCTACTCAGGAGTCTGAGGTGGGAGGATCACTTGAGTCAAGGAATTCAAGACTGTAGTGTACTATGATTATGCCTGTGAATAGCCACTCTAGCCTGGGCAACATAGCAAGACCCTATCCCCTAGGGGGGAAACAAATGGAGTTGTAGAAAAATATTTAATGACATGAAATAGTAGTCATATAGGATTAATAAGTGAATAAATCAGATTATCATATAATCTATATTCATTTTTAAAAATCAAGCATTTTATACATAGACAGAAAATACATGAATACATTTACAGAGTAAAGAACAGAAAGACCTACAGAGCCAGGAGTGGTGACTCATGCTTGTAACTCCAGCACTTTGGCAGGCAGAGGTGAAAGGGTTACCTGAGCCCAGGGATTTGAGACCAGCCCTGGCAACTTAGCAAGACCTTGTCTCTACAATTAATCAAAAAATTATTGGAAATGGTGGTGCACACCTGTACTTCCAGCTATTTGGAAGACTGAGGGGAAGGATTTCCTGAGCCCAGCAGGTCAAGGTTGTGGTGGTCATGAGCAGTGTGTCACTACACTCCAGCCTGGGCTACAGAGTGAGACTACAACTCAAGATTTTTTTTAAAAAGAACAAACAACAAATTTCAGCTACAATTGCTTTTGAGGCATTGGATGATGGGTGAATTTTAATTTTATACTTTTGCTCATGTTTATTTTCTAAATTTTCTTTAATAAATATGTATCTTGTGATTTTTTTTTAAAAGTAGGTTTTTGTCACTGATGGTGGAGTTGAGAGTTTTTCATTTATTTTTTAAATATTTACTTATGTATTTATTCACTTTTTTTTTTTTTAATGAGTCCAGGGTGTCTCTCTGCTGCCCAGGCTGGACTGTAGTGTCATGATCATGGCTCACCACAGCCTTGACCCCCTGGGCTGAGGCAATCCTTCCACCTCAGTCTTCTGAGTAGGACAGACACGCACCATCACATCTGGATAATTTTTTAAAAATTTTTTTGTGGAGATGAGGTCTTGCTATGTTGCTCAGGCTGGTCTCAAACTCCTCAAGGAATCCACCTGCCTCAGCCTCTCAAAGTGCAGGGATTACAGACATGAACCACCATGCCTGGCCCTGAGGGTTTTTAAAGAACACATCACAAGTGGGGAAATTAGAGACAGAAATTTTTCTGATGGGCTTGGTTACTTAGGGAGAAACTTACTAGAAGGGGATTCAGTCAGAAATGAGATTTTTTGTTTTGTTCATTTTTTTAATCTTAAAAAGAAGAGACAAGACGCCCATGAAATCAAGAGCTACTGACATAGTACTCCCTGAGAGATAGTCATGGAACAGTGTTGAGAGCAAGTCCCAATTATGCTCAAAAGCCTGATGACTCATCCCTGTCTAAAAAAAGCTTTTAATGATCCTGCCCCACTCTTTTGTTCAGTCTTTCTTCCTGGTACTCACCCACATATATTCTATGCTCGAGACAAGGGTTCACTCATTATTTCCAGTTACAGCCTGAACTCGCCTGCTCAGTGCCTCTACTCTGTTTCCTCAGTGTGGAATTGAGACAAGAGATAGCTAGAAAAAGGCTAGGCAGATACACAAGCGAGTCCTCTGGTAACAACATAGCGAACTCCTGGCTCAGCTTGATAAACAAGCTCCCTGTCAGCCTCTCAAGCTAGAGCTTAAGTATTCACTACTGGGATTGAAAAGCAACCAATCAGCTCACCATTAAGGCCCTACCTCCTGCTGATTGGTCCTTAATACTGACCAATCAGAACAGTTATAGCTCACAAGCGCACAGCTAGTGCTATCCAATCGGCTATATAAGCACCAAGTTTTCAACCCTAGATAGGCAATCTCTTCAGGTCCCCTCCCACTGTGGGAGTTTTCTGTCCTCTCAATAAATCCTGCTTTCTCACTTTCCAGCTGTCCTTGTCCCTCATTCTTCGTGGGCATGAGATAAGAACCTCAACTCTGAAGAGCTACAGAAGAGCCGAAGAGCCGTGCACCCCAGAGACTGGCTTGCCAGCTGTTGGAGCCTGACTTGCCGACCCATCAGAACCAACACTTCAGAGGTTCGGTTAGCCAGCCCACCAAACCAGCAGCACTCTCAGGACTTGGCTTACTAGCCCATTAGAGTCAACACTTCTGGGGCTAGGCTTATCAACCCCTCAAGACAACTCTCTCTGGGACTTGGCTGGCCACTCCATTGTGCTGACACACTCGAAGCCCAGGCTGACCTGAAAAATTCGCATCAGAATGTTTTGCCATTCCTCTCTCTTTTCAGATAAGAAGCAACAGTGAATCCCCCTGCACTCTACAACACTGCCTGTATGTCTTTGACACTCTCATCTAGCTACACTGCCTTACAGTTATTATCTGTGACTCCATTCTCATTAATCTGAACTCCTTAGGTATCTTCCTGTTCTCCACAACACAGTGCCTTATCAATGTTTGTTGAACTTCACTGAAGATGGCATCAAACTAAGGGTGCCAAATTATGTTACAGCCATAAGCTAGAATACTTGTACAGTAGACTGAGTACTAGATTAGTCTAAGATTCAAGCCAATTATAGGAAAGAAACTCCACTGATGGTCCATTCCAGAACACAAGTCCATGTGCCTTGGAGTTAGTGATATGATACCAAAAATGGTCTACCAAAACAATACTCAAGTATAAACATAACAAAATCAGGATTTTTAAAAGCAATATTCATAGTTTATTTCTTTTTTTTAAGCAAACGAGTCTTTCAAATTTATATCTGTTTTTAAGTATGTTTTCAGGAACAACTACAACTTGTTTTTACCATTGAATGTCACATCAGCATACTTTATGAGAAAGGGTCCAGCTGGACATTTTAAAAAATAAGAAAGAGTACTATGGATCATAAATTGACTAATTAAGATGTTAATTTATGAACTATAAAAATGCAATTATGACAAAGTACAATTAATAGAAGCATACAAATCATGTCTATGCTTCTTGTAGCTGAGGACCTTGAAATCACTAAACGCAGGTCATACAGTCAATGTTTTTTAAATGTTTATGTAAATCATTCTTGTTCATATAACCAGTCAACCTTCCCACAGCTCTTGCATAGAACTTTTGGATTCAATGACCTAAGTCATCCTGGAAGTGTGAAGGTTGCCATGAATGTGGGCACAGTTGGACAGAAGCAGGTGACTCCTAGGACACAGCACTACAAGAATATCCAGCCATCTTCAAGTTGTGCCCGAAAAGGACCCAAACCTGTTCAGACTCTGTTTACAGATGTTATAAAGGTCCTTGGATATGTGAGTCAGAAGATCGTCTTTAGAGATTTGGGAGATCACCAGCCTTAAGGCAGTAATTGAGGTCTTATGAGTGGTTATGATATTGAGAGTAAATGAATAATGACAAAGAAAAGGAGAGAGGGTGTTTCAGTAGTAGGAGAAAGAATGCACTATTGAAGGAAACCAGAATAGTCAGAGATAAAAGAAAAACCAGGCAATACTATGTCATGTACCAAAGAGAACGTGAAGCAGATTAAGTATGGCCACACATGATATGATATTTCTTCCATCAATAAGTGGGGTTCTATGACCCCTCCCCTTAAGTTTGGATGGGTTTTGTGACTATTTTTCCCATTAGATGTGATGTTGTGCTCATTTTCAGGACTGGATCTTAAACAGACCAGCGGTTTCCACTGCCTTTCTCTTGGAATGTTCAAGCACAGAAAAATTGGCCACTGTATGAGAAGTCTGACTACCTTGAGATCAACATGCTGTGAGAAATCTCAGGCTAACTACAAAGAAATAGAGATGTCCAGCCAGTTCTGGCTGCTCCAGCTATCCCTACCAAGTTTCCATCCACCCAGGCCTCAACTGCTATCTTACTGCACCTGCATAGCAGACCTCAGGTGAGGACCAATCAGCTGAGCCCAGTCAACCTACAAAACTGTAGAAAATCAATTTTTTAAATTATTTTATGCAACAAAGTATTTGGATAGTTATGCAGTATTTCATTTCAACACCAACTGGGGTAACACCAACTGGGCATTTGACAATTCATTTCTGACACTCAACATCCAGACTTGGCACAGATCCCACAAGCTACGGACATATTCTTCTAGTAAGGACATATTTTTCTACAAGATGCTCCTCACTTCAGACATCAGCTATAAGTTTCAGGGTGAGGTAAGAGGGAAATATCAATGTTAGGAGAGGGAGCCCAACTTACTTGCAAGTCTCTCCAAGAGAGTGAGGAGGTAGGAACCAGTCTAGGACCAATTCCTTTGGCAAGGCCTGCATGGTGGTACCTATTGTTAATTTCTCAGCAATTTGGGCATCTTCAAAACGTTAAATTACTCTGCTCCACGATGAGCAGCAAAAAACAAAAAAGATCTCCGTTTTATAGATTTTTAGAGTCCATAAAGAGAGTGGGGAGAGTAAATGTTACAAATAGCGCTGGGCGGGGTGGCTTATGCCTGGAATCCCAGCACTTCAGGAGACAGAGGCAAGAGGATTGCCTGAGCCCCTGGGTTTGAGACCAGCCTGGGCAACATGGTGAGACCTTATCTCTGCGATAAATAAAAAAAAATTAGCCGGGCATGGTGGTGCACACCTTTCCAGCTACTTGAAAGACTTAAGTAGACAGATCGCCTGAACCCAGCAAATCGAGGCTGCAGTGGTTATGAGTGTGCCACGTACTCTAGCTTGGGCTACAGAGTGAGACTTTGACTCAAAAATAATAACAATAATGATAGTAATAACATATACATATATAGTTGCAAACAATGATGAGTGCTATGAAGGAAATGGTAGACTTTGGTAGGCTCAATAAACCATGCCTCCTAGTAACTTACCCTTGAGGAAGTGCCTTTCATGTTGACACTGAGTTTGGCCATATAACTAACTTTCTCCTTTGATGCTCTTTGACTCCACAGGGGAGAGCACTGAAGCTCTGTGTTTCCTCCCAGACCTCACCCTATGTGTATTCTTTATGTAAAGCTGTAATTTCACCGAGTACAGTAAAGCTGTAATTTCACCGAGTACAGTGGCTCATGCTTATAATCCCAGCACTTTGAGAGATAGGGGCAAGAGGATTTCCTGAACCCAGGATTTGAGACCAGCCCAGGCAAATTAGCAAGAACTCATCTCTACAATAAATTTAAAAAATTAGCTGGGCATGGTGGCAAGTGCCTGTAGTTCCAGCTACTTGGAAGATCAAGGCAGAAGAATTGCCTGAGCCCACCATGTGGAGGCTGCAGTGGCCAGGATCATGCCTCTGTGCTCCAGTCTGGGCGACAGAGTGAGAAGCTGACTCAAAAAAAAAAAGAAAAAAAACCCAACCCATTATTTCAAATATAGCACTTTTATGAGTTCTGTGAGTCATTCTAGTGAATTATGGAACCTGAGGGGGTTGTAGGAATCCTCAGATTTGTAGCCAGTCAGAAGTGTGGGTGGCCAGGGGAACTCCTGAGAAACAAAGTTTAAGCAGAAGTTTAATGAGCACTTGTATGTGGGATTAGGCCTCTTGGAATGTGGTTTCTTAGAATCAAATTGTCATACTGTGAGGAAACCTAAGCAGCCACATGAGCTTGGCCAATCCCAGCTCAGCTCCCAATAGATAGCATGATACACCAGGATTGTAACTTCTCAGCTATCTCAGCACCAACACCAACGTCATGGGGAGAACAGTAACCTAATAAACCAAAAGAATCATGAAAAATCATCCCTGTTAGTATGTAAACCACAGGATTTGGGAGTGGTTTGTAACATAGCAATAGACAACAAAAACATAAGACTATGAGAACAAAAACACAAGGACCTACCCTCATCTGGAAAATCGGAAGGCCTTTCCAAGGAATCAATAATTGACGTGAATCTGGGAAAAAAAAGTCTGAATTAACTTTCAGACAGAGAAGTATCCACAAAGGTCTGTGTCTGAAGGGAAGAAAAGCCATTGAGAAATGGCTGGGGGTCATTTTCTTATGCACCTTTACCTAATTATAAAACATATAGAAGAACAAACATGTGTGTGTATATCTTGTATTTATTTATACAGTAATAATATATTTAAGAAGGAAATAAAAGCCCAAAGCTAAAACTGATATGTCTATTCTTGCTTATTAATACAGACTTACTGTTATGAGCCATCTGTGACATGAACACATTGTGCTGGGACCATCTGCAATGTTCCTAATCGAATGGTTTAAATGACGGCTTATGCCCTCATTAGAAGACATCAGCACCTCAAAAAAACATTTGTTGGAAATAGCAAGGTACTGATCCCTTCAGATAATATCAAGCGGCTACACTGCAAACTAATGTCCATACAGCAGGAAGAAAGAAAACACTGGCATTGAGCTCTTTCTGTGGGCCAGAACATTTAACAGATTCATATGTTCTCTCATGAATCCTCTCAGTAATCTCATGAGCAGGTATCATTACTCCTTTTTTTACTAATTAAAGAAAGTGGACTTAATGGTTCCTTAACTTGCTCAAGATCACACAGTTCAAAAGCAACAGATCCAGGTTTTAAATTCCAGGCTCTCTACCTCTAAAATCTGTGATATCTGTAGCATCTGTTGTTGGTTGCCTTCCTTGTACCGTCTTCCCCTTCCTTGCAGACATTTGTGCAATAACCATATCCTCCTATCAATCTCTCATTAGTCTCAAGGGCTGGGGGTGGGGTGAGGTGGGGTGGTAGTTCTCTTGCCTATAGTAGTATTTCTTAGCAGCAGGTACCATTGGCATTTAGGGCTGGCCAGTTCTTTGTTCTTCAGGACTGTCTAACGCATCTTAGGATGTTTAGCATCCCTAGCCCCTACCTGCCATTATTCTAACAATTCCAAATGCCCAACATGAATCTGCATCCCAGTGCTCTGTCTGAGAATGGCCAGTTCACATGGGGTGCCATGCCTCCTGCCAATGATGGGTTCGAGAACTTACCCAGCTATTGGTGAATGGAAGGGAATTTCCCTGCCACAGGGAATAGTCCAAGAACAGGAAAGCTGTTTGGGCCAGTGAAATGTAAGAGGTGGTTTGCTAGGGAGTTTTGCACAAGAAGCTTAACTCTCTGAAGGGAGCACAGCTGGAAGAGGCAATTTCTTACCCTGGAGGTTTTCACATATGGCGGTGAGGCCTAGAACTCCTCAGACACCCTGCCACCCTGAAGATGAAGCCAAACCTGGAGGCAAGCAGATCTGAACAATGCTGAGAAAGACAGCTATGGTACAACTAGTCACCCATGCATCTCTGAACTTTTTCAGTTGAATGAACCAGTTAAGTCACCTTCATTCTTTAAGCCAAGAAAGTTAAATAATAAGTCCTCAATGGCGAGCTTTCAGTCATTTACTGAGGCAAATATCCTAACTGACATAACGTTTTTTGAAGCTTTTAGGCCCTACCTAAAGTAGAGGACATGCCCACTTGGGCTAGTGGCTGCAATGGGCAGGGCAACGGCACAGACTTCAGTCTTGAAACCCTCTTGGTTCTGCCTTCCCTTACCTCCTCTGAGGTCATTCTCTATCATGTATTTTCCTCTCTCTGGACTCTTGAGCCTCTTCCTTTCTATGGCTCTTTCTCCAAAGCACATGCACTGCTCCAGACCTCTCCCTTGGGGACCAACCCTCCCTCAGGCTAATGCATTCCTTATCAGTGACACTTTCCCCTCTACCTCTTTTTCCCCTTCACAGCCAAGCTCCTTCAAGGTGACAATTTCTCCACTTCCATGTTTGCACCCCCCTCCCCAAATCAATTATTAAACTATTGTTATCTGATTGATGCCACCAACTTCTCTAATAAAACTTCACTGGCAATACTCACTGATTATCTCCTAAATGATAAACCCAATAGCCTTTTCATCTTTACAATATCTAACCATTCTGTTCACCAATTCCTCCTTCAAAATTCTCTCTTCATTTGGCGTCTGTACTACCACCTTCTAATGCATAGGTTCTTAATCTGGGGTCCATGGGCCACATAGATGTAAGTGGGAAAAACGTCGTATCTTTCTTAAACTCGAACTGAAATTTAACATTTTCTTTAATTATGACTGTTGGTAAACAAACCATAGTGTTAGCATGCCTATGGCTTTGTCACTAATAGAAATACAGATGTTTTTAATCATACAAATACAATTGGTGCAAATACCTTGTAATATTATTTACACTCATCTCTACTGCTAAATTATGGTTATTAGGCCTCCTGTTTAGAATTAATTATTTAATGTTAATAAAGAAACATTTATTATTCTAACACAAATTTGTTTGGGGAATTTTTTATAACAATTTTTACATCATTTATATTCTCTGATTTTATTTTGCACATTTAAAGTCATTAGTCTAAGAAGGCATCCAAGTTTTTCACCAGATGTTAAAGGGTCTGTTGATAAAAGAAAAAAATGTAATAAAACAAAACACTACCTCCCTGCCTCCCTTTCTTGCTCTCCCTGCCTGTTCAAAAAATTTCCTGAATTACTGCTTCTTTGTCCAGTTTTGAAGCTCATGCTATAGAGTCCACTGTTTCTCCACTAACCACCCCCCCACCCCCATTAGCTTTACAACCACCTGTGACTAATACTGTAGTCATTGGATCTTACAATGAGGTTTCACCTAATAACTTGGAAATAAGTTTGTACCCTAAGAGTTTTACATAAAAACAAGTTAACATAAAAACAAAGAGCATAGATGGCTTCACAAATTAGTGGTTTTAAAGGTACAAAATATAATACAGAGAATTTAAATTATATAAAAATTGCTATCAAACTATTCCCCAATTTGTGTTAGAATAGTGACGCCAGATTGTGATAATAACAGATGACATGTCCTGACTGCTTCCCATATCCTCAGCACTGCACAATAACTCTTTCATGTTGATATTATTTTCCCCATTTTACAGATTAATAAGAAACTGAAGCACAGACAGAATCAATGACCTGGCTAAGTCATGTGGTCAGTAATTAATAAAGTTAGGTGCTTGATATACTGCAAAATAAAGTAATAGGAGTAAACTGGGTCAGAACTTGATGGTAATTTGATATGGTATTGTTATGTCAGTGAGCCAGTGCTACGGGTATGCAAAGAACTGCACAGAAATTAGATAAGGAAGAACAGTTTACTCAGAAAGTAGATTAGAAAAGAGTGTATTCACTTTTCAAGGGAGAGAAGGGGTCAGATGCTTTAAGGAAACGTGGTGGCGAATACTTGACACTATGGGTTTTTAAAGCTTTCCTTTAGTGGAGGCAGGTAAGCATTTTGGGGTGAGATAACACAGGAACTGTCCATGGTGATGGGATGGTGGTCTGTTTCTCATGTCTCTGACAGTAGATAGATGGGTGGGTAAGTCATGAGCACATAGACAAAGGTGGGCCAGTAGCTAGATGGGTGGGTCAGTCACGAGTGGTTAATCACATAGTCAAAAGGGCTGGGCTGGTAGCTGGAAGACAAATTCTTGGGACAAAAGTGATAATCTAAGAAGGGCTGGACTAGTAGCTAAAAGACAAATTCTTGGAAGATGTTAATCTTAGTTTCTTGTGACCAAGTAGAATGAAGCCCACCTGGGGCCCAGAAAACTAGTTGTTCTTCTAATTAATGACTATTGCTATGTATGCAGCATTGACTTAAGTACATGGCTGGATCTGCCCAAGGATGGTGACCAGAGAAACTCAGTTTTGGGCTTTGTCCTTTCAGGTATCTGATGTAACACTCCATCAGAATGACAGTTGGTCAGGCTTAGAGTTTTAAAAAAGGAAGGTCTCAGAGATAAGAATTGGTATTCTCTATTAAATCATGATTTAGGGGAGTTTTTCACTCATCAAAGTATTTGGTACTTGGGTAAAATGATTATGCCAATGTTCTACATGCCTTCAGCAGCCAAAGAGATAAAAATCATGTGGGTCACTGGGTGTGGTGGCTCACGCCTGTAATCCCAGTACTTTGGGAGGCAGAAGTGAGAGGATTGCCTGAGCCCAGGGGTTCAAGACAGCTGGGCAACTTGGTGAGACTTTGTTTCTACAATAAATCAAAAAGTTTACCCAAGTGTGGTGGCATGTGCCTGTGGTTCCAACTACTGGGAAAGCTGAGACAGAAGGATCACTTGAGCCCAGCAAGTCGAGGCTGTGGTGGCCATGGGTGTGCCACTGCACTCCAGCCTGGGTGACAGAGTGAGACTCTGACTTGAAAAAAGAAAAAACAGGGTGTTGTTGGGACTGATGAATAAGATAGATTCTCTTCCCTGGAAAGATTATCCCAAAAGTGAGATGGATAGCCCATGTTCTCTTAGATTAATGTCATTAAATATTCCATTCACATTATTCTTTGTCCAGGATAAGAAAAAGCTAGTTGCATAGATTTTACATAACCCTGTCCTGGGACAATGATTTCTCATTGCAATTTGACCTTCTGCTTTTAAAAATCAGACTCATAAACTAGGTTAATGCGAGTCCATTCCTGAAAGATGGATTCACTCTTGACATACAGAGAAATCAGGTTTCTAAGCCTGATTTACTATATATATCATCCCGTGAGTTCTCTTGGGAGACTCAATATATCCTTTTCTCGTGAACATAAAGCATACATCATTTCCTTGTGGAGGACAAATATGTTTTTGGTATTTGTTATATGCTGATGACTTCTAAATTTGTCTGTGGAGGTCAGAACTCTCATTAGACCCACAGATCCAGCATCCATCACTGCCACTTACTAGCTGTCAAGACATGAGAAATTATTTAACCTCTAAAGAGCTTTAGTCTCTTTCTCTATAAAAGAAAGATTTTAGAAACCTGTATCAAGTCTGTTGTGAAGATTAGATGGGCTAGGGTGGGTTGTTACACATTTTCAACAGTATTAAACATTTAGGGAATTTTAAGAATAATCATCAGAGACAGTAGATAAACAGGTAGAGGATACAAACAATCTACAATAGAGGAACAACAAATGTCGAGCAGACACAATATTACCAGCTGTATGATATTTCTACCTCTAGCTCAGACTACTCCCCCAAGCTCCAGATTCAAATGTCCAACTGCTTATCCAACATCTCTACATGGAAATCTATTGACATCTTAATTCAACATGTCCAGATAGAATCTTTGATTTCCTCTCCTCTTTCTTACATACTTGGTCTTCTACCTCAATTAATTGCATTACTTTGTTCACTGGGAAAATACACAGGAAATGAGCTTTATCTTTGTTGTTCCCAGTTCTTCTATACACACTCTTGTTAGCAAGCTGAGCCTGGACTCTGGGTCCTGCCTGGACCCACTCAAATGTCAAAAAGGATGTGACCTGATTAAGTTTCTTAGGGAACCTGGTGGTCAGATACCTTTTCTCTTGCTACACACACACACACACACACACACACACACACACACACACACACACACACAAGCTTGCCCTACCAGAAGTTCACCTATCAAAATATATCAGCCCCAAGCAGAAGAGAGAAAAGAAGAAAGGAAAGAGCCATTGACTAAGGATCCTGATTGGCTTAGATGCCCTTCTGGATGAATTGGGGTGGCCAACTTGAAATAGTTTTATTTCCCCCCAAACCATTCTCTCCTGTCCTCAGTCAGCCTCCTATGGCCATGAGGACAAAAAGAAAAATAAATATCTGTGTGCTTCTGTATTTGGAATGGGCAAGATACTCTATAAAGTGTTGGGATAAGGGCAGGATCCTCTTTCTTCCCCGTCCAAGATGGGCACTGAATCTATTTATTACTAGTTTTCAAGTTTTATTTCTTTCCTTAAATGAACTACTGCTTTTGGTGTGCTCTGCAAAGAGTTTTGCTATAATTTAATTCTCAATGACAGGATAATTTTTATTAATTTTTTCACTCAGCTTTATTGCACACTGTATAACTTTTTATAAATTATTTACCCCAATAAATAAAAATCTCTAGGTTTTTAATAAACCAGGAATCTATAATTTCTTATCAGTTTTAATAGAAATATTACTATGAATGGTATATATTCTAGCTGTGTAAACTTTTGAAATACAGCTTCATTTTATTTATGTTTGGATTTGTCTTCCAAGTCTTTGAAAATACATATTCTTAGTTGCAAAGCTAATAATCCCTTCTCCAGGCAAAGAAGGAGCTGTTGAGGCATGTAAACACATTTTGTGCCTGAGGCCTCCTTTCTCCCTCCTGGCTCCAGCCTGTTCGCCCTATTCCTCCCGTAGGAACTCATTGAGGCTATACCATGTGGTTGCTGTTTTGCTGCTTGGCAGGACCAAGAAGAGAAAAAACCAGGGATCCCATCTGGCAAACCCACCTTGATCCCAGCTGCTCACAAGGGTTGTTTATTCCCTCAACGCTAAGCCCAGTATATCCCTCCTTTCTACAGGGTGACCTTAAGAGCTGTCCAGTTGGCAGGCAAATTTTGTCAAAGCCAGAACACCTCAAGGAGTGGGGATGGGTGCCCAGCAGCCTGCTTTTGGAGATGCAGGAGCTCAACAGAAAGTAAAGGCTATGAAAGAGCAGATTGTTGCCTCAGTGTCTCTGTAAGGAAGGGCAGATGAACCCTCAAGCCTCAACACCAGACTGAGGTCATTGTCCAAAGGCCATCTTGATCCACTATCACCTGTACAGAGGTGATTGAAAGTATAGGCTGTGGCAACATATAATATGGGTCAGAATTCTGGCTCTAACTCTTGCTAGATACATCTTATTGAGAATTAAAGGAAGACTTGGCAAGAAGCTGGTTTTAGAGGAAAGTGAAGAAAGAGCCTTTTAGAAGTTTAGCCATAGGCCAAACCACCTTGGAGGAAGTGAAGTTCATTTATAAAGATTTGAGGCTGGGTGTGGTGGCTCACACCTGTAATCCCAGCACTTTGGGAAACTGAGGAGAGAGGATTGCCTGAGCCCAGGAGTTCAAGACCATCCTAGGCAACATGGCGAGACCTCTTCTGTACAATAAAAATAAAAAAATTAGCTGGGTGTGGTGGCACATACCTGTAGTCCAAGTTACTTGGAAGGCTGAGGAGGAAGGATTGACTGCGCCCAGCAGGTCAGAGCTATGGTAGTCATGATCATGCCACTACACACCAGCCTGGGCAACAGAGTGAAACTCCCACTCAGAGAGAGAGAGAGAGAGAGAGAGAGATTAAGAAGGCTAAGCAAATTTGAAGATAAATGTAAAGTCAGTTTTTCATGCTTTGAGAGTTAAGAGTCAATGAAATATTCAAGTAAAGATGGCAGTAGACAGTTAGAAAAACAGAAATGGAGTTTAGGGAGCAGTTAGAACTAGGTATTCTTCATCAGTGATCCATGCAAGGTCCTACTTTATCTTTAACAATATAAACACTATGAACCAATAGCACAACATAAGAACTAACCTTTACCAATAACCTACATCTACACAGTGTTTATCCATATCCCATCCCTGTACCTCAGAGGAACCATGATCTTGGCTTCTATGGCTATAATTACTTTGCTTTGGTTTCTGTTTCATTACATATGTAATATTATCTAAAAAGTTAATTGATTTATTTTGCTTGTTTTTGGTATTTGTAAAGAAATTAAAAGAAAAAAAAGAAAAGCTTTGTAATAGGTAGAACTTTCACTAACCCACCTACATCCAATGCTGGGCATAGCAGGTATGGTAGGAGAAATCTAAGATGACCCCAAGATCTTTGCCCCCTGGTTTACACATAGCTTTTCCCAGTCATTAAGTTAAACACTAACTTTGGTGCTGTAAAAGAATTTTGTAGATGCAAGTAATGCCCCAAATCAGTAGATCTTAAGATAGAAAGGTTGTCCTGGGTGGGCCAGACCTAATCAGTTGAGTCCCTAAAAGGAACAACGTCCTTTTTGACAAAGAGAGTCAAAGCATGAAGGATTAAAAATGAGGGAGATTCTCTACTGCTGACTATGGAGATGGAGTAGGCCATGTGGCAAGGTATGTAAGTGGCCTCTGGTTGCTGAGAGCAGCACCAGCTATACCTACAAAGCGAGGAATCCAGCAACACCATGTGAGCTTAGTAAAGAATTCTGAGCTCCAGATGAGAATGCAGTCAGCACCTTGATTTCAGCCTTCGAGATCCTAAGTAAAGAGAGTCCAGTGACATCATGCCCAGACTTCCACCCTACAGAATTGTGAGTATGCCGAGCGGGGTGGCTTATGCCTGTAAACCCAGCACTTTGGGAGGCAGAGACGAGAAGATTGCCTGAGCCCACAGGTTTCAGACCAGCCTGGGCAACTTGGAGAGACTTCGTCTCTACAGTAAATAAAAAAATTAGCTGGGCAGGGTGGTGCACACCTGTAGTTCCAACCACTTGGAAGGCTGAGGCAGAAGGATTGCCTGAGCCCAGCGGGCCGAGACTGCAGTGGTGGTGAGCGGACCACTGCACTCCAGCCTGGGCAACAGAGTGAGACTACTACTCAAAAAAACAAAAAAACCCCAAACAAACAAAAAGCAGAATTGTGAGTAATACATGGGTATTTCTCTTAGTGGCTAAGTTTGTGGTAATTTGTTAATTAGCAATAAAAAGCAAATTCAATAGGACATGACAATATTAAGATAGAATCACTACATGTTATGATACCATGTGAATCAGCACAGTAGAGACTGCAGTATTGCAGGAAGTCATTTCCACACTGAACAATTCTTCACAGTAATTCAACTACACACACTAGTAACCAAATAAACATATCCTACAACACTAAGTGTATCCTCAATTCAACTCTCCTTTAACCAGTACCAAAAAATATATGTGGATACTCTAACACCTCTCAACACAAGGGGAAGTGTGATAGGTGGGAAGTTAGAGTGAAGAGAGACAATAAAGTTAACTGATTATGGCTTAAATATCTTTCTTTTGCAATCTTTTTGAGAAAAGAGAATGGACCTTCTGAACACATTTGCCCTTGTAAGGTCTCAAACAAGTGAGACGACCAGAGCTTAGGCTTCATCAGCTTCATGGTAACTTTCTCTGCATCCTTAGCACCTAGCATAGTGCCTGGCATCTGAATGACAGGTCTCAAATATTATTTCTTATATGGTTACATTGAATTAATCATTAAATAGTTGTTTTAGTGACTTTGAAAGTGTCTTAAGTGAATTAGGCCGAGTGTGGTTGCTCATTGTAATCCTAGCATTTTGGGAGGATGAGGTGAGAGGACTTCTTGAGCCCAGGAGTTTGAGACCAGGTTAGGCAACATAGTAAGACATTGTCTCTACAAAATAAAAGAATAAATAAAGTAGCCAGGCATGGTGGCGCATGCATTCGTCTCAGCTGAGGCGGAAGGACAGCCGAGCCCAGGGGGTCAAGGCTGCAATGAATCATGATCATACCACTGCACTCCTAGGTGACAGAATGAGACCCCCAACTCAAAAAAAAGGGGGTTCCTAAGTGAATCAATACTACAGAATGCCTATAAATTGAGTGCACTTTCAATTTCCTGAATCCTGGATCACTTATAATATTAATAAAACATATTATATATTTACTTTCTCATCTCTATTTGTTTCCAAGAAAGAAAAGGCAGATTGGTTTTTGTATTTCAATTAGTAATTTAATAACCTCAGTCTATTCTTTTTTTAAAAAAAACAAACAGGCTTATCTCATAGTTCAGATCTGACAATCTGGTATTGGATTCAGTGTCTTCTGAGGTGAAGTGCATTCAGTCAATTCAAAAAGAGCAAGAAAGATCTCCTTCTCAAGAACTTTTTGTCTGTAATTGATTTTTCTAAAGAAAAAATTGCCAAAAAATGTAATACCAGTATTGAATACTTAGCTCTTTCCAATACATACTTTTGTATTATAATTTATATCAAATGCAGTATCAAGAAAATTAAAAGATCCACTTAAGAGTAGAAAATACTCTCCATTAACCTGGTAATGAAAACTTTAAGATAAGATTCCAAAATGACATAAACCTATAGTTGTTCCAATAAAGATGACTGTAGTACTAACAGAAAAGACACTTTGGAGAATAAAATGATGGTAAAGCTTACCTACTGGTACCTTAAACTTGCTTAGTCAGTGTTTTCACCACTTACATTTAGTATAGTATACATTTAGTATACTAAATTTTAGTATACATTTTGTTAACCCGAAACCTAAAATGCACAAAGCGTAATAACTGCTATGATATCTATTTATTTATTTCTACTTTTTTGAGTTGGAGTCTCTCTGGTCACCCAGGCTGGAGTGCAGTAGCACACTTACAGCACCACAGCCTCGACCTGCTGGGCCTAGGTGATCCTTCCACCTTAGCCTTCCAAGTAGCTGGAATTACAGATACATGCCACCTTGTAACTGGAATTACAGATACAAGCCCGGCTAGTTTTTGTGATTTATTGTAGAGACAAGGTCTTACCAAGTTGCCCAGGTTGGTTTCAAACCCCTCGGCTCAGGCAATCCTCTCACCTCGGCCTCCCAAAGTGCTGGGATTACAGGCTGAGCCACCATGCCCGGCCTGTAATATTTAAACATAAGAGTATTCAGAGGCAGGAAAACATTTGGTTCCCATAAAATGATTCAAACAAGTTTATGTAAAAGTGTAAATAAATGGCTTACTCTGAGGTCACATGACTTCTTAAGGATTTGGGATGGAAACAAATGGCAACTTTCCTTTTAAAAATCCTTTTTAGCGCTCTAATTTACTTTCTAAATAAACTATATTTTCCAATTTAAAAAAAATCCTTCTTAGCAGCTATTTTGTCAGTGTATTCTATCCTCAAAATAATTGTTTTAATATATAATTTTTAAAGCTGAAAAATATACTTTCTCTTCTTTTTCCATGTATCGAACAATTATGTTTCAGTTTTTAAAATATTTTGGAAGTATATAAACCAAAATCACAATCAACTTTTTTTTTTTTTTGAAAGCAGGATTTATTGAGAGGACAGAAAAGCTTCCACAGTGGGAGGGGACCTGAAGGGGTTGCCCAAAATAAACTTTATAGACTAATCCACTTATAGTAAAATTTTATTGTTTACAGATAAATTAAATGAACCCAATTTAATCCAAAATGTGTCTGATATCAGATAACTAAACTTTTATTAGTGGCTATTTTTACTTCTTCATCTATACAGGTCTGTAGCAGCCTGCTACCAAGATGGATTGTTGCCTCTGTCATTAATGCCCTTGTGTAGTCCCTTCCTACAACTTATCATGGTTAGTCTGCAGGACCAATAGACTACAGCAGAAATGATGGTATGTAACTTCTGAGGCTAGGTCATACAAAGACATTGAGGTTTCTACCCAGTTTTCTCTATCTCAGATCGCTCACTCTAGAAGAAGTCAGCTGCCCTGTTTTGAGAATTCTCACGCAGTCCTATGGAAAGGTCCATATGGCAAAGAACTGAGGCCTCCTGCCAACAGCCAGGTGAGCGAGTCATCTTAGAAGTGAAGCCTCCAGCCCCAGTCAAACCTTCAAATGACTGCAGCTCTTGCTGAAAAATGTAGTGCAAACCTGTGACAAATGCTAAGCCAGAACTTCCCAGCTAAGCTGCTCCTAAATTTCTGATGCACAAAAATTGGGTGAGAGAACAAATGCTTTTTGTTGTTTCAGGGTTGTACTGTACTTTCTCATAATCTGTTCATGTGTAGAAGTTCCTGAGAATTGACCTCCAGGTTCCCTAAATGATTCTTGGCATAAACCTGAATGAAACCTACAGACTTAAATGTGAGCCCATAGATATAATTTTACTTTTTGGGGAATAGACTTATTCTTTTCATAATGCAACTTTTTATTTAAAATAGTTTGGAAAATAGATTCCTATTTTCTTGATAAGAAATGAAATTTGATCCTGTAGTGATCATTTTCTTCTCTCTCATTCCATATGTTGAAAATTCTGATCATGAGATTGTTAGAAGCAGAAATAAAGATTATAGAGAAGAGAAAGGAGATAGAAAGGGCTGAAATGTGGTTTCATAATTCCCTACACCACTTATTTCCTAAGATCTCATTTCATACCAAAAATGGTGGGGGCAGAAGGTGTTCTCTGCCTACACTTCCCACTGGGACAGAGCTAGCTTATCACTTCCTTGAAAATGGAGAAAAAATAAATTTATCTTTATCAAAATTTAAACACCTTTAGGAATAGAGATTAAAATAAATTGAGGTATCTCTGAAAGTAATAAGTAGGTCTCTCTTTAGTACAATGTGAGGTTTACTTTTCATGCATTCCCATTCTCATTCCATTCCCAATACTACAAAGCAAGGAACACCTACCACTTACCAGGAAACATAGTGCACATTAAAGACAAATGAAGAGTAGGATTTGAAACAATGGCAAGAGTTTGTCTCCACTGACAAAAAAGTCAACAATATACATAATAAAATATTACTGATGTTACATGGTTCTGTAGGAGCTAGTGTTTTAATATAATTGGATACATTTGTAGAAAATCACTCACCTGCAATTTGGTATATATGTTCTGTCCTAGTAATGATGTACCTTTCAGAGTGTCTGCACATCTATCCCTAGCAATTCTATTATATGCATAGGATGAATGAATTATCTCTATTGAACAGACAATGAAAAGCTTGAAGAGGATTTTCTCAAGGTCAGCTGGTTACTAGCAAAGAAGAAACTATAATCAGAACTCCTGGAACCCATCCAGTGTTGGACCTTTTTCTACACCACTGTTTCTGTGGAAAGGGCTAAATGAATCTGAAGTACTTTTAAAAAAAAGTTAATTTAAAAGCACTTTTCTGGTTTATTAACTCACTTTTGTGTATTAATTATGAAATCAAAATATTTTACATAGTGATATTTTAATGCACTATTTTATAAAATGAACTTCTTATTATTCCAATATTCACTGTTTCTCTGGTCCATGCCCTTATGTCAGTCCTTTCTATGAGTAATGATCAGTCCATTGGTAAAAAGAATAGCCTACATATAAAAGAAAGTTTCTTTTCCCACCTACACACGCACGTTGACCAAGGATATGAATTTGCTATCAATTTTAGACTCTTAAACTAATCTTTTGAAGGATGAACAGAATGGAGTAGAAGAGAGAAAACAGTCATTTCTGGCTATAACAAGGGATCAAAAATAGGTCATGAATTGAGAAGTAAAACATGGAATACTTACAATGTTATCCAACTAGAATAGAAATGGCGGATCGGGTAGATGAGGAGAACAAAATACAATGAAGAGAGCTGTTGAAGCACCTGGAAAAAACTAGGTTAAAGCAATAACAATAATAGATGATGCCCTTGAATGCTCAGTTTAAATAGCTTTCCTTCTGTAAAACGTATCCTCATTTTCAAGAACAAAATTCTGTCCTCTAAATTATAGTGTCTCTCCTGTAGCCTTCTTCAGGCTAAAGCTACTCATAACTTAGCACAAGAAGACTCTGTTCTCCTTTTAAGCAGGGTTCTTGTTTGGGCTCATTTAACTCCTATAGTTTTTTTTTTTTTTTGGAGGGGGAAGCAGATATCTACTCCAGAGTTACAGTTTCTATTGATAGGTTGGAGGTGGAGAACAGAGAGGAGATGAAGGAAGGGGAGAGATAATGTCAGTTTATTGAGTGTCTATTGTGTGTTTGACACTGTGCCAGATACTTTACATATAACATCTCAGGAGAAACAAAGGCTTAGATCATTTTGCATTTTTTCCAAGATCACTCGATTGATGGGTGATGATTCTAATTCTTTCTTTGTCCAAAACTAGTAGTAAGCATATTAAGTATTTGCTGGAAAATTAGTTCTGTTATGGTATTTAGGAATGGCTGAAAGAAGGTATTTGACAGTTGTTCTTAATTATTTCTGGGTCATGGACCTCTGCAAGACTCTCTCCCATAAAATTGCACATATGCAAATGTGAACATCATTTTGCATGCTATTTCAGGATTGGTTAAGGAACCATGGAGACCATGGTAAGAACATCATGATTACAGTATTCCAAATCACCTTTCTCCCATCCTACCCCACACTACCCCTCTTTCCAAAGTCTGAGTGGAATCAATAACAGAAAATGTAAACACATGAGTGTCTGATTGGGAGCAGAAAATGCAAAATTCTATTAGTACTGTATATTAAACTATCATAAAGAATTGAAACAAGGAGATATTGAAGCATGTAGTCTTACAATCTTCAAATTTCACACTTACGACCTTCAAACTGTATATGATGTAAGACTGATGATGTAAGACTGAGAGGGTTGTCAAAACACATCCCCAAGAGGGTGAAAATAGATGAAAATCAAACTGAATGGAAAATCCCAGGAAATATACTACATTTAAGGAAAGAGAGGTTTCTTTCTGTCATTTTATTTGAGGAACTTCTCTTGAAAAATATATTTGGATTTTTATGGGCTAAATAAAATGTTTTAAATGAGGTTTATGTGGCTTTTATTTATACAGTGTATTTTTTTCCAAGAGGATTTAAGAGAGCTTATAAATTTCCAGAAAATATAGGAAAATATTATTACTTACATGTAGAAAAAAAGATAAGAGATATAAAATAGAGCCAGGAATGGAGCTGACTTCAAACCATGAAAGTATATAGTGATTAGGACTTTAAGGTAATTTCTAAAAATATTCAGCACAAAGGATTTTATGTATTACGTATTTGTTTCTCATAATTCCCAAATTATTTTCACATACATTATCTCATTTCATTCTAAACTGACTTTATGAGGCAGTTATTATCCACATTTTCCAAATAAGGAAACTGAGGTTCAGAGAAGTGGATGCCCTAATCCTTGCTCTTTTCATTAGACTATACAGTTACACAGCAAATAACTGTAATAGTTCCTATATGCAAATAAGCAATGCATTCCAGTTCTGTGCAAGAAAAAACAACTAGCAGGGCATGGTGGCTCATGTCTGTAATCCCAGCACTTTGGGAGGCCAAGGTGAGAGGATTGCCTGAGCCCAGGTGTTTGAGACCAGCCTAGGCAATTTGACAAGACCTCGTGTCTACAATAAATCAAAAAATTAGCCAGGTGTGGTGGCGCACACCTGTAGTCTCTGGTTTTTAGGGAAGCTGAGGCAGAAAGATCAGTCTGAGACCAGCAAGTCAAGGCTGTGATGGCTGTGACTGTGCCACCACCTTTCAGTCTGGGTGATAAAGTGAGACTCCTACTCAAAAATGAAAGAAAGAATGGAAAGGAAAAGGAAAAGGAAAGGAAGAAAGAAAGAAAAACATGCATCTCACGCCTGTGGCTCTGGTGTTTTCACAACAGAAAGATTACTACCTTCTCTTTATAGGGAACTTTGGATCTGGAAGTTGGCTACACATAAAATTAAAGGACTTCACACCTGGAATAAGCCTTTTAAGAAACACTTAACTCTTCTACTTTAGACGAGTGCACACAAGCTCAGAGAGGCAAAATAAGTTGCACATTCATCTGATCAGTTAGAGGTAGAGTCAAGACCCGAAAGAAGACAGGTTTCTGGAATTCTTTTCTTTATACCCCATCGCTTCTGTAGATTTGTATCTATTAAAAAAATTTTTTTACATATGCAATTCTGACCTTTGCCATCACAATTTCTGTTATGTCCAGACTTCTCTCTAGTTCATTGACTTCTCTCTAGTTCATTCCCTTCCCTCTTTTCCAGATTATGCACATATGGGTATTTAAATGTTCTCCTGCTATTTTTTCCACATGGTAAAAAAAATTTATATGATGCAGCTTATATGTAAATATAAACATATTTATATATGATGTATATAATTATTATAATGTAGAACATATAAATAATATATAATTTACATATGTACACTCACTGATCACCTGATTTTTTTCTTAAGTCAGGATTTTTTTTATATGGATACAGACATGGCAAACAAGGTCCTTCATAACCACCTGGCACACAAGAGCTCTCCAGCTAGTTACCTCCTCTAACAGTATGGGGATGTTCCTGACTCCTCAGGATGCTACTCTTTTATGTGACATCCTGAGAGAGTTGTCCCGTTGAGGTTGTGTTGGTAAAAGTTATACCTGTGAGAATAAGGAGTTTCTCTTCTATTATCCAGGAAAGATGTGGGTGAAGGCATTTAGAGACAGAGACAAAATGACCTCTGTAACCTGGAGACCTTGGGCAGGGCACTCCCCTTCCTCAAACTAAAGGTAAACGAATGGAATTATGAAATTCCAGATAACTTTTTAATGTCAAATTCTTATGTGCAATCACAGAAACTTTAGTAAATCTCCTCCAAATATTCCAGAAAAACCTTGTGAGTTCACAATTGGCAAGACATCCAAACCATGTAGCAACTCACCACATAAGTAGCATGATGGTGTCAGTAACACAGATCCCGAAAGAGAGAGAATAGTAGGCAACAGTAACCAGGGCTGCTAAATCCCCCTTACTTATCTCCTAGCAATGATTCTCCTTCCATTGCCAATATTAGAAAATACAGGTTAGTAAATTAACTTCCTTATGCCACTTTACATTCCCTGAACAGATCCATGAATTTTATACATTTTGTTCCTTGTCCCTGAACTTTGGTTCCTTTCCCTCAACTGCTGTTCTTTGACAAACTCCTACTCATCATTTATACACCTGATCAGACATCATTTTCTCTTGGCAACCTTCCCTGACACTTAACTTACTCTATCCTCTACCTCCTCTTCCTGAGCTCCTTTAGAACAGGGTGGGCTTCTGTTTGCTGTCTAAAAGTGCGTGAAGCATGATATGTATTCAATAAATGTTAGTTGAATTAATAATCACTTTGTTTTTTCCTTTAACAGTATTTTTGAAAATTATTATTTTTAAGATGTGGGGCACAATTCAGGGTTAGATACATAAGTGGTCATCGTGCAGGTAAAGTTTGGGTACTCTGATGGATGTTGCCCCCTCCTCCCTTCCCTGTCAGTGTCCCACTACTGCCAATTCCTTTCTTACAGTATTATGATAAATGTTCAGGGTCCGCTTACCAGTGAGTACATGTAGTACTCACATCTTTGTTTCTGTGATAAAAATCACTAAGTATTACAGACTCTAAATACATCCAAGTTGCTGTGAAGTCCCTAATTTTGTTTTTCTTCATAGCTGCACAATATTCCATCATGTACCAATATTTTTATAGGTAATTGATGTGAAACTGCACACACACACACCCATAAACAACTTCAGGGAAAAAGAGACTTCCTTCCAGTCCATTCCCTTCCCTCTCTTCTAGATTATGTACATATGCATTTTTAAATGTTCTCCTATTTTTTGCACATGGTAAAAAAAATTTACATGATGTAGCTTATATGTAAATATAAACATTTATATATGGTGTAATTATTATAATATAGAACATATACATAATATTATATATATATATACACACACACCCACTGATCGTCCTATTTTTTTCTTAACATAAGTCAGGCGTTTTTTTGTTTGTTTTTTGAGTTGGAGTCTCACCCTGTTGCCCAGGCTGGGGTGCAGTGGCAAGCTCCCGGCCACCGCAGCCTCGACCTGCTGGGCTCGGACGATCCTTCTGCCTCAGCCTCCCAAGAAGCTGGAACTACAGGCGCGCGCTACCACGCCCGGCTAACTTTTTGATTTACTGTACAGATGAGGTCTCGCTAAGGCTGTTCTAGTCAGGCTTTATTTTTAAAAAATTAAGAGCAGTGTAGTATTCCACTGCAGGGACATACCATGATTTACTTAATCGTCCCTGACTTCCGGCTTCCAATTTACAAATCCTTCCATTTTCACCCTTAAGCCCCGGTCGCCCAAGGCAGAAATACCACCGCCCCCGCTTCAACCCCGAGCGGCTCCCACATTCGCATTTCCAAACGCGTTTGCAGGAGCCCAGGGCGAGGCCCTGCACGGAACGCCACCTCCGCCCTCCCACCGCGTGCGCCGCGTCCCCAGCGTCCGGCGGAAGGCCGCGACG
>NW_007231711.1:117553-118009 GCF_000164805.1 Carlito syrichta | reverse complement strand
GCAGGCTCAGCGCGGGGCGGGGCTCCGGCGGGGCTGGGCGGGGCTCCGGCCGGCGTGCGGGACTCCTCCCCTTTCCTCCGGCGGCGCCGGCGGCCGCAGCACTTCCGGGTCGGCGCGGAGGCGGGGCGGAGGCGCCGCGGCGGCTGTTATTGTTCGGCTGGGCTCGGCCGGGAGCTGTCTCCCTCGGCTCTGCGGGTGTCAGTTTGTCCGGCTTCCTCTCCGCCCCTCACTCCCGGCGGCTGACAGCGGCGGCGGCGGCGGGCGGGGCCTGGCGTTTCGAGGCTGAGCGGCGCCGGGGTGAGGGGCGCGGAGGAGGAGCAGCAGCGGGAGGAGGAGCCGTGTGCCCTGGCACGGAGCGGCCGCGGCCATGGCGTACGCCTATCTCTTCAAGTACATCATCATCGGCGACACAGGTGAGGGCCCCGGGCGCGGCCGGGCGGGGGTCGGCGGCCTCGG
>NW_007231711.1:96130-117533 GCF_000164805.1 Carlito syrichta | reverse complement strand
GAGGGCCGCGGCAGCCGTTTGCGACGCCCGGCCCAGGAAGTGTGTGGCGGGCGGGGCGGGGCGGCCCTGCCCGGGGCCGCCGGGGCCCGACTCAGACGCCCGCACCGCACTCCCGGGGCCCTTCGCCCCAGATCCGCTCGTGACCCCCAAGAAAGAAAGAAAGGGAGGTCGAGGGGAGCGGAAGGTGATGGAGCCGGGTCTTTATTTTTCCCGACGAGTCCCACCTCTGCCGAGGCCCGAGCAAGGCTCTTTCTGGGGTCGGACGGCCAGCTGAGAAGGAGACAGGGAGACCTTTAAAAATGTCTATTATTTTTAACACCCTCAACTCCCAAGCTAGAATGAGTCACATTCCTTTACTCGACGGTTGCAGAATTTCTTTCAGGGTCATTAACACATGAAAGAGTTCTGTGGACTTCTGCCACGTGTACTGGAGTTAATTTGATAGTAATGCCTGGCCCTTCAGTGCTCTGGGTGTGTGCTTGTGTGTGTGTGTGTGTGTGTGTGTGTGTGTGTGTGTGTGTGTGTGTGTTGGGGACGCTGATTTTTTTTTCTAGCGATGTCAAGGCCACTGTCACAACCGCTGATTTTCCTGACCTTATGTCCATTTGAAGCAGAAAGAAATTCAATTATTGTCACTTAAAATGAAATCCCAGTATATTTCACAAAAAAGTAAACAAACTCGTTCTAAAATATTTTTAATACCTGTGATCTTGGCATTACTTTGAATCTAATAATAAACCCAAGGCTTGTTCAGGTGTTATAACTATTAATATACCAGAGTCTGATTTCAGTGGTGACTCTTTCACAACTTTGGACGTTTTGCACAAGTTTGGAAATGTGGCTTGTGGTTGCACTAGAGATGTAGCAGGTTCTATAAGTAGCTAAAGAAGTGTGTTGATTGCTGCCTGAAAGAAGATCTTTCTGCTGTAAAATTGGGTTTTCAGCAAGGTTTCTGGTGTGTGTGTGTTTTATGTGTGTATGAAAACTTAATGGATTTCTTTGTAAAATCCTGGGTAAAGCAGTGTTTTGCAAATGTTTCGTAGCAAATTTATACACTTTTTTAAATGGTGTGGAGTATTTGGAAGAAGGAAGGAGAGTTTTAAAGCCTCTGGCAAATTTTGGTTTAGCTGTAAAGGTGAGACTGGAGAGAAATGTCACATTAACTGTAGTATGATGGGTTTGAAAAATACCAACACTTCGCTATCTCAGCAGTGGGGAAGATTCCAATCAGAATTCAAATCAGATTGCCTTCTTTCAGGTTTTTTGTTGAAAATTTACTGAGGGCAGATAGGTGTTGTGGAGAGCATAGTGGGGCTGCAAATATTAGCAAGTTGGTGCTGTGTTCTCTTGGAATTTGCCCTCATCCCAAAACAACAACCGTGCAGTGCAAAAGGAAGACACTCCTTTCTTGCCATTGCTGATGTTACTAGTTCGGAATACTTGACCCTAGACTATGCAGCAGTACTTTCTCCCCCACTCCAGTCCAGCCAATATGGTTTACTGACAGTTTAATCTTCCTGAATATGAATGTCAGGAGACTGCTCCTCTGCTCGCCCACAGTTTTTAGTCTGACCTTCATTGAACTCTATATTTTAACCCAGCCTATATTTCAGCCTTCTTTCCTACTATTCTCCAACTTGCTTCTGACATGGGCCCTGGAGCTGATGTCTGTGGTTTTTCCTGGGCCCTGCTTGGTGTGCCTTCTGCTATAGTCTCCCTGTGGAAATTCTTTCAGTCCTTCAAATTCTTATCTGGGTCTTCCATAATGCCTTCAGAGTCAACATATATCAAGCTCTTATTATGTGTCAAGATTTTCTTTGTATTGTGACTGGAAGCAACTACGCCTTTCTGGATTTTTTTTCCCTCACTTTGTATCATTTTAATGATATTAATCCCAGACTGTTTTATTTTATAGATATTCATGTAGTCATTAATATTTTATACTTGAAGGCATAAAAGGTATTTTGTATGGCTCTCTGTTTGAGGAAGAGTCTCGTGAAAGACAGGCCCTATATAATTAAATTAATGAACAAAGACCCAAACAGTCCACTATATTCCTGTTAGTATTCCTTAATATCTTGACAGAATCTTTTTAGCCCAGTTCTGCCACTTTCTTGTTTATTGATTTTGGACCAAATCCTTTCCATATTTCCTTAATTCAAAGTTTACTACCTATAGTTGTAAGATACACTCAGTGTGGTCTTCCCCCAAAAAGGATGACATTAAATCAGTAGTGTGAGATCCATCTTGATTTTTAAAAGTCATAGTGTGAAAAACATGCATTTTAGAATGAAAGAAATCACTTAATTTTTGTCTGTCGCTTTCCCTAGCCTGCAAAACATTTTTACTCTCTTCTCTCCCATAGTATGAGATAAAATGACGATAAATGTGAAAGTCTTCAGATTTCCCAAGAGAAAGGAACCATGCACATTTTTCAGAATTCCCTCTTTCATAGAAGAATTTTTAAAAATTTTACATGCTCACGATGAGACTACTGAATTGTTTTCGTACCGTAAGGCTAAACTGAGTTAAAATGTAGCTTTAAAATTTTTCCATGTTAGTGTCTTGTTTCTGAAAAATCATTTAGGAAAATGTGCCATTTAGATATAAAGTGCAAAGTGGTTTTTAACAGATCTGACTTTATTATAAGCAATTCATTATCAAGCATAGAGGGAGAGAAAAATCATAAGAAGCCTATTGTAATTGTTGCTCCCAAATTCCAGCATTAGCCTAACATTTTAACCTCATCACTAACCTTCCTTTTCCCTTAACCAGGCATACAAATACACTAACCCAGTTATGTTCTTACTTCTTTCTATCTGAAATGCCCCTTTATGGTCTTCTCCCACCCAGCCCCCACCACCCATACAAAGTTTAACTTTAAAAACCTTTGTCACCTGGCCAACTCCTATGTATCCATTCTTTTAAGATGGTAACAAACCCCACCATGCCCTGGTTCCCTCCCACTTGCATGTTAAATCATCTTTTTTGTTAGAAAGGCCTTTGACTTTGTCATAGATGTAAAGGTAGACCATTCAGTGTTAGAAATATTTAATAGATAAGTGAATGGTCTCTTGGGGGCTGTGGGGACTCTTGGGTGATGTTTGAACTGAAACTAGAATGGTGAGTAGGGATTTGCTAGCATGGGCAAGGGGGGGATGTCTGGAAGTTGGAAGTTCATGTTTGCAGCTAAGAAGCGAGTAACCTGAGTTAGTGATTTGGGAGCTAATAACAATAGAGTATCAGAGAGTTCATTATATAGCATGGGCAAGGGGAGATGTCTGGAAGTTGGAAGTTCATGTTTGCAGCTAAGAAGCAAGTAACCTGGGTTAGTGATTTGGGAGCTAATAACAATAGAGTATCAGAGAGTTCATTATATGAGCTTTTAAAATTACGAGGTTTTTGTAGGGAAGAAAAACTCTCATAACGTGAAAATATTTATTAAGTTACTACTTTAAGAAACGAATTCCTTTCCAAACTTTCATCCTATTTATCCCCATCCTCCCACTTTGGCATAGGGGATATAATATAGTTTGAATTAGTTGTAAAGTGAAGTTATATATCATGCCAAAAATGTCGGCATTTATTTGATGAAAATGATTTGGAGCTTTGGTTCACATGCAAAACCATTGACTAATGGAGATCTGATAGATTGTCCTCCAGGAGTAAAGTAGCTGGTGATCATTCACTGAATGAATATTGACAAAACAGAAAGCTTAGATGTGATGATGGGTAGTACCAGTGTCCTTAGGGCAGATGAGGAAAGTTATCAGAAAAGGAGACTAAGAAGTAAGAATCAAGGAGAAAGAGATACCAGGGCACAGTGTCATGGAGTCTGCAGAGGAGGCCCATCGCAGCAAGGGAGTGGTCACCAGTGTCAAGTGTAGCTGAAGTCATTTTAACTTTTGGTTAAAATGTTAAGAAAGCATGAGTGCTTTTCCACAGTGTTGAACTGAGAAATGAATGAGGGGGAGAACTGTAATGTATACTTTCATTAAAGTTTTTTTAATCATGAATTTATATATATATATTATATAAGTATACTTGTATATAGAAAAAGTCTCAAAGACTACACAATTAACAGTCACTTCTGGGGAGGAGAATTGTGTACTTGTATTAGAAGAGTTGGTGTTGGTGAAATGGGGTGCTCTAAATCGTCTCACTTCCTTTTCTTTCTGTTTTTAATTTTAAGCAATATCGCATAGAGTACATCAAATGCTGTTACAGAAAGAGGTATTGAGAGGCCAGAAGTGGAGCCATAGCATGGACTAGTTTATTGAAGACAGCGTAAAAGGGCATGAAAGAATGTGAAGTTTCGAGTTGATTGGCGTGTGTGTGTGTGTGTGTGTGTGTGTGTGTATTTTAAGATATGAACGATTTGAGATAGAAAGGTTGAAAATAATGAGAAGGACGCAGCAAAGTTAGATTATCTAGAGCTTTAGAGTTATAATGAAAGGAAGACCTCCTCCTGTGGGAAATTCAAACTTGAGTTTCTTTAGATTCTTGGGAATTGTGGGATTTAAAAAAAATAAATAAAAATTCAGTGGCCCAATCCCCAGAGATTTTGAATTACTGGATTTGTGCTGGAGCTCAGTGTTGGAAAACCTGTGCCAGGAACAGTAATAATCTCTTTTTATAAGCAGATTTGTTAGAGTATCTTCAAAACACAGAAAAGCAAATTGGGACTCTCTTCTACCTCTGAGAGTCCCGATTTGTAAAAAATAAACAAATTGAGACTCTCAGAGGAAGTTATTGCATACTTTTCCCTCTCAACCAGGTTTCCATTAGCCTAAATTGTATATTAATCCTCCCCTTGTTTTTCTTCATAGTTGTATTACATATGCATTTCTAAACTACATTGTTTACTTTTGCCTGTTTTTAAATGTATTTAGCTATTTCATTTATCAAACGAGAGTTGAAACATGTCTGAAACATACCTTTTAACATCATCTAGAATTTAAATGATGTACTTCTGTTATACTTAACTTTTTTGCTTATGCATGTTGTTGGTCGTCTTTCAAGATTTTTTGACTAACTGTTTTCTTTTCTGTTCTTCTTCTCTAAGTCATTTATTTGCTACTTCCTTCCCATAATATTTATGTTGCTCCTGAGACTTTATATTGAACCATAGGCTAGGCTGTAGGCTCTGGTTATCATTCCTTCCTCTCTTTCTTAATTTCTCCTGGTGAACCTCCCTTACCATCTCAAATAATGTCCCTCTCTTTGGTGCTCTTGTCCTTTTTGTCTCACTGTATTCCTGTTCCAGCATGAAATGACTTTTCTCCTGTATCTCCCCTACTGCTTTCCTCCTTCCTTGTATCTCTCTTCCTGTGCTCCTCTTGCAGTAGCCAGTCATTTTGCTGCTCTATTTGAGCAGTCTCTAATTTTGCCAGCTCAGCTGTTTTTCCCTTTCCTTCTGGCCCAGCTGTGCTGGCTTCATTTGTTATTCTATACTCATCCTTAGTTGTAAGGCTGTGTCCTTTGCTACCAAGGATGCAGCCGTGTGTGAGCCTCCCTTATCCCCTTACTAACTTTAATTTTCTGTGTGAAACTTTCCCATTTCATCTCATCAGATTCAGTTATTTGAAAGTTTTAAAATACATTTAACTGTAATTATTCATTTGTAAGTAGGCAAAAAGTTGCTTCTACTATCACACACAGGTAAGTAACCCAACCCCTTTTTAATTCCCGCAGTGTTTTTCAACTCAACTGCTTGAGTCTTATTCCTGGAGATGGGTGTGTGTGTGTGTGTGTGTGTGTGTGTGTGTGTGTGTGTGTGTGTGTGTGAGTGAGAGAGGAGAGAGATGGAGTCTCACTCTTGTCACCGTGCAGTGGCATGCTTATGATCACCGCAGCCTCGAACTGCTAGGCTTAGGCGATTCTTCTGCCTCAGTCTTCCAAGTAGCTGGAACTACAGATGCACACCACCACACCTGGCTAGCTTTTGTGATTAATTGTAGAGTCCTCTAGCCTTGGCCTCCCAAAGTGCTGGGATTACAGGTTGAGCCACTGTGTCCAGCCTCGAGGTGCTCTTAATAGCTCCTGGACATCTGTGTTTTTAAAAGTATTGTTTATGGTGGTAACATTCCTCTTCTGGTCAGTCATGGGCCTTTTTTTGTTTTTTAATTGATTCTTGGTTTTTTTAACCATTAAATTTTCTGCTCTTGGGGATTTTAAGTAATATCTAAGGCATAGCTAAACTGAATCTATGGAATTCTCCATCTCTCTAGCTTTTGGCACTATAGCTGTACAGTAGATTCTCATGAGGAATTCTCCATACTTTAATAGTTTCTACACAATATTAAGGTTTATTATCTTTTAGTCCTTGAGCAGATATATGAGATTACCATTTTACAGATGAAGAAATTGAGCTGTGTTGTTTGGGGCAAATATTTTAATAAATGGTAGTGCTAAGACATAGAGCCATCTGACCCCAAGGGCCATGCTCTTGGTCGTATGGTGGTCTGGGTCCTTTCCCGTTTGCCCTCCCTTGCCCCACCTCTTCTGAATTTTTACTTTTCATAGCTGTGATATAGCTTTCGGTTTGTCCCAATTCTCTCTTCAAAATATTTTCATATTCAAGTGTAGCTGAGAGTTACTGTGTTTCTGACCAAATCTGGGGGGGAAAGGGAGAAAAGGAATATTGATGGCAGTGTGCTGTAGTTAACTCCTTGAATGTAGGATGGTATTTGACACAGAGTTAGAGTTAGTGTTTCAGTAAATGATGCATGTGTGCTAGGTAGACTTTACTGGGTAGGCTGCATGCATTGACCAGTTTATTTCTCCTTGTTCCAAAACAGGATCTGAGGGCATTTATATTAAAAGTTTCAGTGTAAATGATTTTTAGTGTAAATGAGAGATTGAGGGTATATTCGTTTTCTATTGCTACCATAACAAACTACCAGAAACGTAGCAACTGCAACCACACACAATTTACCTTAGAGTTCTGGGCTAAAATCAAAGTTTCAGCAGCACTGAGTTGTAGAGCCTTTGCTCATTCAGGTTGCTGGCAGAATATAGTTCCAAGCAACAGTAGGACTGAGACCCCTGTTTCCTTGCTGACTGCCATCTGAGAGCTTTTCTCAGCTCCTGGAGTCTACCACATAGCCACATCCCTTGGCTCATGGCCCTCTTTCTCCATCTTCATAGCCAGCAACAGTGAGTCGCAGTCTTCTCATGTCCCAACTTTTTGATCTCCTTGGGGTCATCCCATTGTCTCTGTAGGAAAGGCTCTCCACTTTTAGGGAATCATGTGATTAGATTAAGCTTGCCTGGATAATCCAGGATAATTTCTGCATCTGAAGGGTTTTTTCTTTGAGTTGGTGTCTTACTCTTTTACCCTGGCTGGAGTATAGCACACTCATGGCCACTGCAGCCTTTACTTGCTGGACTCAGGCGATCCTTCCACTTCAGCCTTCCAAGTAGCTGGAACTACAGGCGCGCACTACCACACCTAGCTAATTTTTTGATTTTTTTTTGTAGAGACAAAGTCTCACCAACTTGCCTAGGCTGGTCTGGAACCCTTGGGCTAAGGCAATCCATACCTCGGCCTCCCCAAGTGCTGGGATTACAGCCTTGAGCCACCACGCCCCACCTTGAAGATTTAATCTTAATCACATCTGCAAAGTGTAGGGCAACATATTTACAGGTTCTTGGGATTAGGGTGTGAACATCTTTTGTAGGACATTTTTTTGTGTACCACAGAGGGCTAAAGGAGCAAATGATAGAGTAAAATGAAATTAGATGGGACATTAATAACATTAATATCCAAAGTATATGATATGAAGTTGTGTACACTTATTTGAAGTGGACAGTGTATTTAACACTAACCATTGCAAAGTGACAACCATGCTCATTTACCCTTATTATCGTGTTTTTTTTTTTAAAAAGTAGGTGGACTTACCTCCCAATACTGAGGCTTGAAGGAAGCTTGATTCCTTTTCAGAAGAATACAGTGTAATGTAGTGAAAGAATGTAAATATATAACCTGGCTTTATACGACATTTTCTCTGGCAGCATAACTCATTGAATCTGAACAATAATATCCATGAGGAAAACTCCATTTTATAGGTGAGGAAACGGAGACTTATTGTCACATTTTACCAAGCTGCTATCTGACCACGCTGGAACTTGAACCAGGTCTTTCTGACTCCAAAGTTCATAGAATGACTACCCTATTATACATGTTTCTTGATTCCCTGAAGTTCCATATCAGGCCTCTTCTGTTGGCATACTAACTACTTGGTCCATTGACTTCCTGTGGAAGTACATAGTCCTTCAATATCCTTTACTTAAACAGATAGAACTGTCAATCGTGCAGACAGGACAGATCTATCCTATGTTAAACTGGGATAAAGTCCTTTCTCTGCCGCTTACCAGTAATTGACTGTGGGCAACCCATTTAATCTTCATGAGTCTTGGTATCCTCATCTATAAAATGAGAATGAACAAATGAGATCATATGTAACAGTGACTTAAATAAGAAATGTTTGCTATTTCATCCTCACTTATTATCCTACTTCTTTTAATGTTTCTATAATTTTCCTTTAGGCATTTAAAAAACTAACTTATATTTGGCCAGTACTGTATATAGTGTCTAAGCAATGCTGATCATAGTAAAAAATAATTTTTTTCTGTTCTCTGTGTGTCCTAACATGTTGCTTATTTTTTTCCTATACCTGTTTGCTTGCTCTTTTTTGACCAGCGGATAATGTAAAGGAGTGTTATTGTTGAATTGTTTCTTTCCAACCTTGGGTTAGCGTTTTCTTGTACTTACCATATTTGTTTGGGTCTAAAAGTTTTATTGAAAGTTTCTCAAGTTATCAAGATCATTTATCAAGATTAATTTTATTCCAGAAACCTATATTTTGGCAGCTTTGCTTAGAGTATATGAAGTTTGGCATTTAAGTTTGTGAATTCATCCTAGAAAAAGTGCTAGCCGGGCTCGGTGGCTCAGCCTGTAATCCCACGCCTTTGGGAGGCTGAGGTGAGTGGATTGCCTGAGCCCGCGGGTTCAAGACCCACCTGGGCAGCGAGACCTCATCTCTACAATAAATCAAAAAATCAGCCAGGCGTGGTAGCGCATGCCTGTAATTCCGGCTACTTGGAAGGCTGAGGCAGAAGGATCACCGGAGCCCAGCAGGTCGAGGCTGCGGTGGCCGGGAGCGGCCACTGCACTCCAGTCTGGGTGACTGAGTGAGACTCCAACTCAAAAAAAAAAAAAAAAAAGAAAAAGTGCTATATATACCTCACTGCTGAGTGTCACTATGGTCATTTTCAAAGTACTCTCCTTGGGAAGTTATGCACCAAAGCCAGCACCTAGTCCACTTGTCAAAGCAATATTGGAATTCTTTCTGAATTGGCTGTCACAACTGCTGTCGTATTACCCTTGATGTCCTGAATGTCATCAAAATATCTTCCTTTCAATATTTTCTTTATCTGTGGGTGAAGAAAAAAGTCGTTGGGGGCCAGATTAGGTGAGTAGGGAGGGTGTTTCAATACAGTTATTTTTTTAGTGGCTAAAAACTTCCTCACAGACAGTGCTATTTGAGCTGGTGCATTTTTATGATGCAAGAGCTGCTTTGGAACCATTTTTTGCACACAACTTTGTCATGCCAAGATTTTCAGTTAAGATTTTCCTGTTTGTCTATCAATGTTTATTTGGTCTGCTACGCTTCTCACAGTCAGCTGATGATTTTGATGCACAAGTTGACAAATTCTTGCAATGTTTTCACCAGTTATGCTCGTTACTGGCCATTTTGACATCTGTTCTTCAGTGATGCTTTTGCTCCCCTCAGAAAAACGTTTAATCCATCTGTACGCTACTGTTTTCTTCATGGCACTATCCCCATACATTTGGACTAACATGTCCCTGATTTCACTTCCATTCTTGCCAAGTTTAACAAGAAATGTAATGTTTGTTTGTTGCTCTAATTCAAGTTCTGACATTCTCACAACTGCACACAAAATATTGACAACAATAGTGAATGCCACTCAGCAAGACACCGCTACATGTCGACACAAGCACAGCTGTGAGACACTGATATACTAAGGTTATTAAATCTTACCAAGTTATTTGTACAGTACTGCCAACATAAGTATGAGTTGGCAAATTTGCAAACTTAATTGTCAGACCTCATATGACCATCCAAGTCCACTAATTCTTTAGAAGACCCATAGAATTTTGTTCAAAGAAGGACCTGTTTGATTACAAGGATCAGAAACTCACTCTAATTAGCTCAAGAAAAGAGATTTGTGGTAAGAATTTAAAGAAGCCTTATAGGAATCCATGGGGAAAAAAACAATGTAAACAGATTTTTGTTTTTCTCTCATGACTTTTCTCTTGACCCTTAAGCTATATAGAAATCTGTATTTGATTTTTTTAAGCATGTTTCTTTTCTCTTTTAAAAAAAATTTAGCAATCTTTTCATTATTGATTTCTGACTTTAAATTTCACTTTAGATTATAGCCTGTAGACCATATGTATTGATTTTTCAGTGTTTGAGACTAATTTTTTAGCTGGGTATTTGATCAGTGTTTGTACATGTTCCATGTGTGCTTGAAAAGTATATTCTAGTTTACATGGTGGCTCCAGATTTTCACACATATTCATTAGGTGAGTCTTGCTATTTGTATGGAATATATCTTCTTTGTAGTCTTCTGTTCAGTTCATTTTTCAGTTTTGGTGAGAGAGGTTAAAATCTCCTGTTACAACAATGGATTTTTCTCGTACTTATGTGAGATTTTTACCCGTCTCTCCCTGTCCCTTTAAATTTGGGGGCTAATTTGTAAGGTGTATATGAGCCATACAACTTACCAAGGAGTTATTCTTTTGTCATTAAGTTTCTCTTTACCTGTTTAATATAGCTTTTGGTATTCAAGTATTTGACATTAATTTTGCATATTTGGCTTGTATTTGCCTAGTATGTACTTTACATCCTCTTTCCTTTTTAAAAATAATTTTGCCTGTTTAGAAAATAAACATTACATTTGGCTCCAAAACTTTTGTTCAACATGATTTTGAGGAATTTTTATCTATATTAATACATTTTGCTCTATTCATTTATATTAATTTCTCAGTTGCTTTAATTTTAAGTATGATCTGTTATTTAACTGTACCACAGTTTTTCCATTCTTTCACTTACGGAAATTTTAGGACTGTTTGTTAGTTTTGTTGTAAAAGATGATAATGCATGAATTATTTTTGTGCCTGCCTCCTTGAGTTGTATGCTAGAGTTTGAAAATATACCTTGCATTGGAATTGTGAATGGATGGTATGTACCAGCATATCTAAATCACTCTCCAAAGTAGTTATCAGTTGACTTTCATTCTAATTCTCTTTTTTTTAAGCCCATGTTTTTTATGTAGTCCATTACAATGTTTAAAAACTCAGTCTGAGAGTCTGTATATTAACGGAGAAATTTCATGCTGTTATATGTATTGTAATCATTGATGTATTTCTACTGTCAGGTACTACCCTGGCCCAGTTAGATGGATGGGGATCAAAGTGTAGATTATAGTCATGCCCCAGCCATGGGCTTTTGAGTAGAGGCAGGTACATGTCCTGCACAGGAAACAGTGTGGTGGTCAGATTTCTCAAACATATGTAGTGTCATCTATTTATTGTAGAATAATGTAGAAAGAGTCTAATGGAAAGAGAATACCTGCTACTAACTTATTTGAGCACGTGAACAATTAACTTAAATTTCTGAGTTTTCTGTTTGTAAAACGAGTATAATATCTGACTAGTGCACACTGTGGGGTTATTCCCCAAAGTTCAATTTTTTTAAAAACTTTACAGCTGTCTTTAAAATGGAAGTTTCAGTTATTTGTTTTCCTTATTATTTGTAGTTGTTATGTCAGTGTCAGTGGTGTGTTCATGCTTGCTCTGCTGCCCCCAGTACTAATAAAATTGATGGATTGACTCTCCCTTTTGCATTTGTCCATCTTTAGTAATAACAGCTCTGCATCTTGCAGGCAATTAATACATTATTCTAAGTCCTCTTTGACACCATTTTAGCTTAGACACCACTCTTGAAAATTTCCAGGAACCTAATGTTTGTAATTGGAATATATTGATTAGTGTGGTGACTCCATTGCTTATTTGTGAACTTGGTAAAGTTCAAACATCTTCACCTTTAATTTTCTCACCCAGAAAAACTAGTAGTAATCCTTAGTTTGTCTGCGTCATAGGATTTTTGTGAGTTTGAAGCAAATAATATGTGCAGGTGCCTTGTAAGCTGCAGAGTAATTTATTGATAGTAATATCTTACAGATCATTTTTTCCTATCTGTTGAACATCCTAACATTAAGATAGTGGGGTAGGTCTTACCTTTAGAAAAACCTGTTCTCAACAAAATGGCAGCTTTTTGATCCTGATGTACCCTGGGATTCAATAAAATAAAAAATCCTTTTCTAGCTCAGATGTTAGTTCTGTAGAAGTCTTTGGTATAAATAAATTTATTGACCAATGGTTATCTTAACTCTTTGGATAATGTATTATTAGTTCAGTTTTAACTATTTCATAGGGAAAAGTAAAAGTGCATGAGTCCCAAATCACTTATGCTCAAAGTTTTTCTTAACTTGGTACAAAAATTAATAAATAGCAAAATGGTTATCAGTTACAAGTTAAAGCAATAGTAATTGTATGCCTGGCCAGTTGATTCACCGGTACTCTAAGTAAAGGTACTTATTGTACATTATCAGGATAACTTTGGGTATGAGGTGAAGAAATTCTATTGGTTTCATAGCCAGGTGGATTTTTAAGTAATTGAATAACTGTATTAAGGAGCTGCTCTTGTAGGCAAGCTAGAGCAAGCATGATGCTACACTCAGTCCTGGATTTTTTTACATTTAGCATTAGCAGCAACTTGGATAAAGTTCAATTTGGTTGAAGGAGCTAATGTATAATTTGAATTTTATATTATTTTTAAAAATTATTTTAAAAATGTAGGGTACAAATGAGGGTTAGGTACATATGTGATCGCCATACAGGTATGTGTGGGCACCCTTATTGATGTTATGTGACCTCCCCCCTGCTCCCCGGCAGTGTCCCACTACTGCCAGTTCCTTATAATATATAACTTGAGTTTTAAATGAATCACCTTGATAGGCAGAATGACTGGCTAAATTTAGCGAAGTGGAATTAAGTAAAAGTGAAGTTAAAATCCCTGTATTTACTTTTAAAATAATCACACAAATACAAGATGGATGTCAGCTGGTTAAATAGCAACACATGTATAAAAACTTAAGTTTTACATGACTTGATTCATATAAATTGGATAAGTAATGATAAATGTGAAGTTAGGTTAGTAAAGCTATAATTTACAAGTAAGGCAGGTTCTACCATGTCCAGCCTCAACTGTAGTTCAATTCTGAAAACCCTCATTTTGGAGGGACATTTCCAAATTGGAGTCTGAGATCATGATGTTTTAGGACCGTTGAATAAACATTTTAACCTAAAAAAAGGGAAGACTCAAAGGAAAATATAATAATGACTTGTGAATACTTAGATGACTGTTACGTAAAAGTGGGTTTCGACTCTTCATGGCTTTTTGTGGGCCAAACCCAGAACCACAAGTAGAGTAGATAGATTTGGACTCCCTATGGAATGGAAAAAGATTATTCCATGGCGAGTTAATTTTAATAAAGCTTAGTCAAGCAGGGGTTTCCAGGGCTTGGAAGATGGAATTTATGTAAAGGGTAGAGAGTTGGAGCTGATTTTTTTTTTCTTTTTAAAGAAATTTAAAATACTGTTGTGGGCAGTCCCTAAGCTGAAGTTAGAAATATGAAGACTATTATACCCTAAAGGGGAGTCCAGTTTACCAAAATAATTACAAGAAAATGTAACAAAAAATATGTACAAAGTATTAAAGGAGCATGGAGAGGATACTTTATAAGTGGATTGAATGATTCCTAAAAGATTCATAGTATCAGCACACATTTGTTGAGTTACTGTGCTGTGACATTCATATATGTTCTTGCAGTAATCTTGTAGGTAGTTGTTAACCCCATTTTACAAATAGAAAATCAAGCAACACATTCAGACTTGGTGTAATGTATTTGAATAATTCCACTTACTATAATCCTGTGTAATCAGTTTGTGCTCTTGCCCCTGTCTTTGTATTAATTATGTTAGGTGAGCTTCTCATACTTCTTGTATTTTGCCAAGAAGTCTTAATAACTTTGTACCGGGGATGTTATATAAAGTGTGACAATATAGAGTTTCTTTCAGGATTGGGGAGGAGGGGTTTGATAATTAAGACTAGAGGCGTCCTGGGACCATACTGTAAAGAGAGTGTTTATAGGAGAAACCAAAAAAAAAAAAATTATGTTGAATTTAAATGAAAAATGCAAATTTTCAACTTTAGTCATGAATAAGTCTTGTTAAAAAGTACTACTGAGTAGTATTCTTTGAAACTCTCCTGGGGGGGAAAAGAAATCAAAATCTTCTTCACAATGTATTATTTTGCTCGTGGTTAATGTAGCTGTTTTTGGTCAAGTTAAAGTTTTGCTGGTTGTTTAAAAGCCTTGTTACTATGGAAGCAGTTGGATGAAGTCAATAAAGTCTTGCTTATATATCGTTAATGTAATTCCTTCTTTTCATATGTAAGCATGATAAACAATGGCCTGTGTATCCTTCGAAAAATTTTCTGTGCATCTGTAAGCCTGTGTGTGTGTGTACACACGACATGTGTGTCCCAATCCCACCTATAGGATTACGCAGTTAGTACTGTTCTCCACCTTTATTTTTTTCACTTGAGTGAATCTTGGTTGTCTTCCATATCACCACGTATAAATATATCTTATTTTTTAAACCTCTCAAGCAACTGAACCATAATTAATTTAATCAATTTCTAATTCTGTTAGTTTAGGTCTGTGGTAGTAAACAACAGAAAACAACTATGGTTAACATAAACAGAAGGTGATTTTGTTGGAAAGATTGGATGGGCACAGATAGAAAAGGCAATAGAATCAAGTTTGAAAATGGGCAGAAACAAGAAAAGCAAGGTGCAGCCACATTTCCTGTTGTTAGTGCAACCTGCGTAAGAAGATGCTAGACACATGCCACTGGATTCTACTGAACTCTTATCTCCACTGTAACCACCATAGATGTCTCTCTTGATAGCCACTGATACTGTAGCACCTTTTCAAGATTTCAAGTTCTGGATGGGAGCATATGATTGGCTCAGCCTAGGTTACATGTCTCTGAACTAGCTGTCAGGGAACTCAAAGAAGGGTGCTCTGATGCTATGTTGCCAGAAACAACAAATGTCCACTAATACCTGCTGATGAATAATATTGGTATACATGGTGCTGCTGTTAGCATTCTTGTGCATTTGTGCAAGAAGTAAAATTTCTGGTTCAACTGGTATTTATTTACATTTTGCATTGTGATAGGTATTACCAGGTTGCTTCTATTAAAAATATGAATTTAGAAAAATTTAATTTTGACCTTTGTATATATTTCATGTACTTAAATTCAACAGGCTAACCTCAGCATTAATTGTGTATATTAACTGATGCCTAGTCTAGTTTGGGGATTTATAAGTTTAATTTGTTATTCTTCATGCATTATTCCTTTGGCTCTTATTAAGTTAAACTGGCAATTTTGTGAGATAGTTTTTTTTGCTTATAGCCTTTAACTTTGATACAAACCATTTATAGCATACTGCTTAGAGATCACATACAATAAATTTATTATATAATAATTATATTTTACATTTATATACAATTTGATTCATAGCTTCATAAAAGAATTTCTTCTTCAAGCTAATTAATTGAAATGTATTTCTGAGATGATGTAGTTCTTATTTGGAATTTTTATTTAAGAAAGGATTAGGAAAATGGTCAAATTAAAGTGTAAGATACCTGACATATCTATATGACCTCACTGGAACAGTATTATTTGGGATAAAGTCAGCATCATGGCAATAGTATTCTTTTAAAGAAAACGTTCCTGCACTTTGGGAGGCCAAGGTGAGAAGATTGCCTGAGCCCAAGGGTTTGAGACCAGCATGGGCAGTTTGGTGAGATCTCGTCTCTACAATAAACCAAAAAATTAGCTGGGTGTGGTAGTGTGCGCCTATAGTTCCAGCCACTTGGAAGGCTGAGGTGGAAGGATCACCTGAGCCCAGCAGGTTGAGGCTGTGGTGGCCATGAGCGTGCCACTGCACTCCAGCCTGGGCAACAGAGTTGAGATTCCAACTCAAAAACAAACAAACAAAATTTTCCCTCATCAGAATTCTCCACTGTCACAGTCATTTCACTTGGTAATATTTCATTCTTTCCTAGTATTGCTACTAATACTTGGAAAGTGAGATGATGTTCTTTCTAGTTAGGAGAGGTATTACAAATAGCATGTATCTGAGAAAGAGCAAAAATTCAGGAGAATCAGTAGTACAGTGGGGGAAAATATGATTTAGAATCAAAAGTCCTGATTTTGAGTTTTTATGCCTGCCTCTTATTATTTATGATAAAATGCCGACAAAAATTAATCAGATTTTTTCTTTGATTCCTGTCCTTGTGTTAATTAAAAGAGAACAGGCATATTCTAGATTCTTTCCAGTTGATTCATTTTACCATGAATACAAGCAAAAATATTGTAGATGAGATTTTTTCATTGGGTGTGTGTTGGATTAGCTACTACACAGTAATTTCTGAGTTTATTTTCAAAAGCTATAGTATAAAGTATACTTTACATTGCAACCGAGGTTCAAGTATGTGTGTAAGTGCATATATATCTCTACAACAGAAGTTTCCAAATAGTACTAATTGTAACCCTATGGAGTACAGTCTCATATTTGCTATTTTGTTCTAGTTCTTTTTTAATGGTAGTTGTGATCCACTAAATTGATTTCATGACCTAACTGGTTATAGCTTACTGTTTAAAAAATAACACACTGGAGAACCTTCTGGTTATAACAAAACTGACAGTTTAAGATTCTGAGAGGTATTTATAGCTCAGTTTTCGTTATCCTGGTTTTTCTCAAACATTCTAGCCATTTTCCGTCTTAAAACAAACTAGTTAGGAAACTTTGCAAGTTGGGAGGAAGAAATAGGGATGTTATTTTTACCACAATCTGTAAATCTTACTTGCTATCTAACTTAATACTTCTGTAACTTATTCCCTAAGAAAATTAGTAAATGTTCCTTTTTATTTTTCAATTATTAAAACTTTAAATTGGCCAGGGGTGGTGCCTTGAGCCTAGGAGTTTCAGACCAGTCTAGGCAACATAGCAAGACCTTGTCTCTACAAAAAAATAAAAAATAAATTAGCCAGTCACGGTGGCATGTGCCTGTAGTTTCAGCTACTTGGGTGGGAGTCTGAGGTGGAAGGATCACCAGAACCTAGGAGGCCAAGGCTTTGGTGAGCTGTGATCGTGAGACTCCGACTCAAACACACACACAACATTTAAATTGTAACTAGCCTTGTTTTTGTAAAAATATTACACTTAAATACAAACTAGGTCTTTCTTAGAAAATTCATTTATTATTTATTTATTTATTTTTTGAGTCAGAGTCTTACTCTGTCATCCAGGCTGGACGTGCAGTGGCATAATCACAGCTGCCACAGCCTCAACCTGCTGTGCTCAGGCAAGGCTTCTGCCTCAGCTTCCTGAGTAGCTGTAACTACTACTGGCACACGCTTGTAAAATTGGCCTGGCTAATTTTCTTGTAGAGACAAGAGTTTGCTGTGTTGCCCAAGTTGGTATCAGACTCCTGGTCTCAAGCAGTCTGCCTGCCTTGGCCTCCCAAAGTGCTGGGATTACAGACATGAGCCACTGTGCCTGGACTTGGTATACTTTGAAATGCAGAAGGTAAAAAGTACACCAAATATAAAACACAGGACTAGATTCTATTGTGATGGGTTTAAAAAATGGATTTGATATGTTCCTACCCTTATGTGGTTTGCAACCTTGCACCCTAGCTGATAGAATGTGATAAGGACTTGAATTGAGGAATTGGAAAAAAGTTTGGTATTTCATAAGATAGGGGATGCTTTTCTTCATTCTTGGAAAACTCTACATTTTGATGACATTTAAGCTGGTTCTTGAAAAAGCGGTAGGATTTAGACAAGTAAAAATGGTAAAAGAAAATTAAAATGTAAAATAGTTTTAAGCAGGAAGATAGTTCTCATTTTTTGCATATCTGGTAATCCACCTTATACCATCCTTAATATAAATAGTCCAGTTTAACTGTAGTACAGACCCTGTGTCAGGCAGTTATGGGAAATAAGGCTGGAAAGCTAAATCCATTAAACATGCTGCACCTAGGTAAGTCCTTGTTGTGACAGGTTAAAGTAGAGCTTGAACTTCATTCTGTAGACAGAATGCATTGAAGTTTTTAAAAGAAAAGAGTACAAAACTAGAGTTAGGATTAAGTTTAAAACTAAATACAGTGTGTATCCATTTTGTAATACATTGGCACAGATATACCTAGATGTTAAATGTAATCCTTTTCTTCTCTCTCTTTTTTTCTTCCATTCCTGATGCAGTCATATGCAGGATGGATTAGAAAGGTGGGATATAGTTAGATGGTTGGTTATTATACTGGTCCAGATAAGAGGTAGTACAGGTCTTATTCAAGGCAGTGGTGGGGTGGTAAAAATGAAAAGGAGGTTATAGGTGAGAACTGGAATTAACAGAGTTTAGTGAAGAATGTTGTGGAGACTGAAAAAAATTAAAGATGAAGATAATTTTCAGGCACTTTTCCATTTCTGAAGAATGTACGCTTCAAATAAGAATCTTTTTCCTTTATTTTAAAAAGTAGTGCATATACATAATAATATTAAAATAGTATGAAAGGGCAGAAAATTGGATATGGGGATGAAAAATAACATCATGCAAAAAGTATCAGATCAGAGAAAATATATAATATTAAAACTTTGAGTAGGTCAACTCAAGTGTGGGCTGTGCATAGTAACTTCCTTCCAAAGAGTACAGTATTGGGGGGAGGGAGTTACTTTACAGTGAAGAAGCCTGACAGTTTACCTCAGCCAGGTGATAAAGGTTAAATTTAACAGTGATCAGTCATATTGATAGTACATACCCTTGATATGATGTGATGAAATGGCACCATGTCTCTGTGGTCTTCTTCCCAAACACTTGTAACCCCAGTCTGTCTAATCATGAAAAAAAAGAAATCAGACAAATTTCAATACGAGTGCTTGTTACAAAACACTTGACCAGTACTCCTCA
Source organism: Carlito syrichta (assembly GCF_000164805.1). Classification (NCBI taxonomy): domain Eukaryota; kingdom Metazoa; phylum Chordata; class Mammalia; order Primates; family Tarsiidae; genus Carlito; species Carlito syrichta. The sequence continues at coordinate 98,334 of NW_007231711.1, read as the reverse complement.
AAACTGCCAAGGACACCAAAAAAGGGAAAGTCTGAGAAACTGTCAAGAGGAACTTAAGGAGACATGACAACCAAATGTAATATGATATCCTGGATAAGATCCTGAGACAGCCAAAGGACATTAGGTAAAAACTAAGGGGGAAAAGAAATCAAAACTGTAGGGATTTAAAGGCAAAGAAGTTTCATAAAGAGTTCAAAGTAAATAATAAACTACCAAGTTAAGTCTGATCCATTAAGCAGTGTACTCATCTTAGGTGCTTACTAAATAGTTGATGAGTATATACCATGCTTGTGGTTCTTCATAAGCCTATTTCCAAGGTCAGTTTTACACTTCAGTGAAGCCTGTCTTCATCTATTGGTCAGAGCACACAGGTCTACATTTGATTTCCTGGAGTCCATGCCAAATCCAGGGTGAGCAGGATAATCACAGAAACTTGTCAGAGTTCCTTCTCCTCTAGCAATGACTGCAGAGAATATTTTCCCCCCTCCTGAAACCAAACAATTAAATCAATTATATTCTACACTCACAGAAAAGTTTCCATTTTTAAAAATCAGGAGCAGGCTAATTTTTACATAGCAAGACCCCTGTCCCTGCAAATAACAATAATAATAATTACCTGGTTATAGTAACCAAAGCAACATGATACCGGTACAAGGGCAGACACGTGAACCTATGGAACAGAATAGAGAATTCAGAAATAAGCCCAAATATCTACAACCAACTAGTTTGTCAAGGCAGACAAAAACACACACTGGGAAAAGGACACCCTTATTCAACAAATAGTGTGATTTGGTTTGGATACCTACATGCAGTGAAAATAAAACTGGATCCCTGTCTCTCACTATATACAAAAATTAACTCAAGATGCATTAAAGACCTTAATGGCAGACATGAAACCATAAAAATCCTAGAAGAAAACCTAGGAAAAACTCTTCTGTACATTGGCCTTGGCAAAGAACTTATAGCTAAGGCCCCAAAAGCAAGTGCAATAAAAAATAAATAAACAGAACTTAATTAAACAGAAAAGCTTCTGCACAGCAAAAGAAATAATCAGTAGAGTAAATAGGCAACCTACAGAATGGACAAAGATATTCATAAACATACATCCAACAAAGGCCTAACATCCAGACTCTACAAAGAACTCCAACAAATCAGCAAGAAAAAAACAACCCTATGAAAAAGTGGGCAAATGACATGAACAGACAACCATCAAAATAAGATATACAAGTGGCCAACAACATGCAGAAATGATCTACATCACTAATCATCAGGGAAATGCAAGTTAAAATCACAATGAGATGACACTTTACACCAGTCAGAATGGCCATTATTTTTTCTTTTTTTATTTCATGATATTTCTTATGAGTGTCAAAACTCATACTGAACAATGCGTTCTTGATTGTAGATGATGATTTATTTTTTGCACCTATTAAACTTTGTCTACAAGTAAAACAAAAACACGTGCTGATAATGGCCATTATTTAAAAATCAAAAAACAAGGGATGTTGATGCAGATGCGGTGAAAAGGAAACACTTACACACTATTGATGGCAATGTAAATTAGTACAACCTCTATGGAAATCAGTGTGGAGATTTCTTAGAGAACTAAAAATAGGTGTACCACTTGATCCAGCAATCCCACTACTTGGTCTCTACCCATAGGAAGAGGTCATCTTGCAAAAAAGACACCTGCATTTGCATGTTCATTGCAGAGCAAAATTCACAATTGCAAAGATATAGAATCAGCCTAAATGCCTATCAGCTGATCAGTGAATAATGAAAATGTGGTCTATATTTATCATGGAATATTATTCAACCATAAGAAAGAATAAAATAATGTCTTTTGCAGCAACTTAGATGGAATTGGAGACCATCATCCTAAGTGCAATAAAGCAGGAACGGCAAACAGGATACTGCATGTTCTCACTTATAAGTGGGAGCTAAGTTAAGAGTCTGCAGAAACATATAGCATGGTATAAAGGACATTGGAGACTCAGGAGGAGGAGGAGGAGAAGGATGGAAGTGTGAGGAGGGATGAAAAATTGCTTATCAGGTATAGTGTGCACCAGTGGAAGTGATGGATACGCTTAAAGCCCATACTTTTTCACCACTATATAAAGCAGTGATAACCAAAAACCATTTGTACCCCAAAGCAATTAAAATTATTTTTATTTTTTAATTAGCTGGGCATGGTGGTGTATGCC
>NW_007231711.1:92748-96110 GCF_000164805.1 Carlito syrichta | reverse complement strand
CCCAGCTACTTAGGAGATTGAGGTGGGAGGAGCACTTGAGCCCAGGAGGTTGAGGCTGCAATGAACCACGATTGAGCCACTGTACTTCAGCCTGGGCCATAAGGCAAGACCCTGTCTCTTTAAAAAAAAAAAGCAAGAGAAAAAAATTGAAATCAGGAGAATACTTACCTCATTAAAATGAAGTGTGTGTCATGGAAAACTTCCTAGAGAATATGGCACTTGACTTACAGATCTTAAAGATGAGTGGACAAAAAAGTCACTGAGTATGGAAAAAGAAAACTCAAGTATACGCGGGGGCCAGTGTGCCAGTATGTAAGAGATACTGACATAAGGGAGGGAACTTTCCATAGGCTTTCAGATGAGGTTATCTACTTTACTCATTTTGGTGAGTTTGGTCTCATCCCAGAAGTGTTTTCATATTAGGAGTACTTCAATATCATAATACAGAAATAGTAGATGATTACACTTAAGAGGGGAAGGGGGACAGTCAGTTCTGAATATCATCTATTTCTTTTTTTTAATTGACTATTTAGGAACTCTTTCAGCTGTTTTTGGCATACTTGTTTCTGCACTTTCCAGTTTCCAGGGAAAAATTGTTTTATGTTATTAAAGCTACATCTTCTGGGGAATTTGGTGCCTGGAGCATAGTAGGATGCATTCAATAAATGTTTTGAAAATGACTATGTCTTTCCTTCTAGCTTTTACTGGCAGGCTTCCCAAATAAATGCTTTATATTTCCAGGTTCCTTTTCCCATACCCCTCAATATTTCTTGTATTTGAGTCACTTCACTAATTGCACTAAGAATTATTATAGACTCAGTCAACAAGACTGGGAGACTAACAATGTAAAAGTCTAAGTGGAATGAAAGACCACTCTTGACTAGTATATTAGTTTCTTAGGGCTGCTGTAAGTTATCACAAACTTGGTGATTTCAAATCATAGGAATTCTGGAAGCCAGAAGCCTGACGTGAGGTGCCAGTATATGCTCCCTTTCATTGAAGACTCCTGAAGCCACCTCTTCCAGCTTATGTTGATTCTTGGCTTGTTAGAGCAAAACGCTGATGTCTCCGTCTTCATTCACTTGACTTTCTCCCGTGTCTTTGTCTGCCCTTGCCTTTCTCTTATTGGGACTCCTCTTATTGGATTTAAGCCTACCCTAAATCCAGGATGAACTCATCTTGAGATTCTTAGTTACATCTGCAAAGATCCTTTTTTTTAAATAAGGGCACATTCACAGCTTTTGGGTTTAGGACTTGACATCTTTTGGGGGTCGGGAGGCATATCTACTCAACTCACCATACCAAGCCAGCCACCAGAGCAGCATGTAATTGAAGTAGTGGAGCAGAGTGCTCTCTTGGATGCAAGGGGACGATGCATGTACAACCGACAGCGTGAAAACAGTTCTGAAATCATTCTGCTTAAAAGGAAAGTGGTAAATTGAAGATATTTTCTTCAATTCATTTTTTAAAATAGCTATTTAAAATTTTTAAGTTGGGGTCAGCAGGATTTGGTTGGAGATTTGCTTTCTTAGCTGTATTTATCTTGAATCCTCATTTTAACATTTATATTAGAACTTTGAATTTGCAAAATATTTTCCACATTTTGCCACCTTTGAAGTAGGAATGCTATGTTTTTTCCTCCTCATTTAATTTTTTGAAAATATTTTTCTCCCCCCTAGAGATGCAGTCTTACTATGTTGCCCAGGCTGGACTTGAACTGGGCTCAAGTAGTCTTCCCACCTCGGCCTCCCAAAGTGCTGGGATCATAGGCAGGAGCCACAGAGCCCACCCACCTGTCCCCCCACAACTCCCCCCCCACCTGCCATTTTATAGATGTGGGAATGGAGTTCAGTTTCTATAACTAACTTGCCTGAGGTCACAGATTGTGAAATGATCCAGATAGATTTGAGCATTGGTGTTATAACTGTAAAACCTGTATTTTTTCTAGCCTGCCATTGAGTTTATTAATTTTCTATTTTAAAGTGGCAGACTTTATTGTTTTTCATGTTTCATGTTTTTCAGTTTGTAATGTTAGCACAAAGGAGAATACCAGTTTCTCTGTTTACAAAATAAGCTGCTAAAACTAAAATCAGACTTATCGCATCTCTGAATGATTTCTGTTTGAGTTGTCAGTTCTTTAATAGAAATTTAAAACTCGTACTTCTTTGGTGAATACTTTTTTTTTTTTTTGAGTTGGAGTCGCACCCTGTCGCCCAAGCTGGATGCAGCGGCACACTCGTGGCCACTCCAGCATGGACCTGCAGGGCTCCAGCAATCCTTTCACCTCAGCCTTCTGAGTAGCCAGAACTACAGACATGTGCTACCATGCCTGGCTAATTTTTTATTTGTTGTAGAGATGAGGTCTCACCAAGTTGCCCGGGCTGGTCTCAAACCCACAGACTCAGGCAGTACACTCACTTTGGCCTCCCAAAGTGCTGGGATTACTGACTGAGCCACCGAGCCCAGCCTGGTGAATACTTTGATTCCTCAGATAAGTTGCTCACTCACAGAACCTACCTTCCTCCCTCCCTCCCTCCTTTCCTCCTTTCCTTATCTTGTCTTCCTTTTCTTTCTTTCTTTTTTTTAGAACCAAGTGTAGTAGGTGCTATATGCAGCCATAATTTCAAGATGATACTTCTATGAAACATTTCTTCAGTAATTAGGAATTGGCCCTGGTACTTTTCATCCTTTTGTTTTTTCGCATAATTTAAATTAAAGCTGTTTGGTTTGTGATTATAAAATAGTAGCATCACCATTTTTTAAGAATCTTGAAAGTGGTGAAAAGTTGTTTTAGAACAAGGAAAACAAACACCAATAGAATATTTGACTTCAGTGTTTCTTGTGGAGAAGGAACCCTTTCCTTAAAGTCCCTGATGGACTTAATAATTAGATTTTTGGGCCCTACCAAAAACCTACTGAATTTCTGTGGTGAGGCTTCAAGAATCTGCTTTTTTTTTTCTCTTTTGAATTGGAGTCTCACTCTGTCACCTTGGCTGGAGACAGTGGCATGCTCACAACCACCGCAGCCTCAACCTGCTGGGCTCAGATGATCCTTCCACCTCAACCTCCCAAGTAGTGGAACTACAGGTGTGTGCTACCACACCTGGCTAATGTTTTTGATTTATTGTAGAGACAAGGTCTTAGCAAGTTGCCCAGGCTGGTCTCGAACCCCTGGGCTCAGGCAATCCTCTTGTCTCCTCTCAGTCTCCCAAAGTGCTGGGTTTACAAGCGTGAGCCACTGGACCTGGCAAGAATCTGCATTTTTAATGAGTACTGCTTATAATTGTTATACAGTGATTTAGCATTTTTTTTTCTTTTTTTTTTGAGTTGGAGTCTCACTCTGTCGCCCAGACTGGAGTGCA
>NW_007231711.1:75465-92728 GCF_000164805.1 Carlito syrichta | reverse complement strand
GATGAGGTCTCGCTGCCCAGGTGGGTCTCGAACCCGCGGGCTCAGGCAATCCATTCACCTCAGCCTCCCAAAGGCGCGGGACTACAGGCTGAGCCACTGAGCCCGGCTTGATTTCGCATTTAGATACTCAGCTCTCACAACACTGTCCTGAGTAAAGGAAAATAAAATGACCTCATGATGGGAACTCTAAAGCAGCATTAATAAGTGTAGTGATTTATATTAATTACCAAGTGGTAATGATCTGTGTATATCCAGGATGTTTACCCAAGGCCTTAAAATCTTTTGCGCATCTGCTTTTTATTAATTAAATATTTAAGGAATACTATGGGAAAAGTTCATCCTAGGTACATCAGAGAATGAAAAGATAAGTAAGAATACAAATTTTACCCTCAGGGAGCTTTTGTTTTTAATGATTAAAAAACCCCAAATTTTAAATAACTGGTACTGTAAGATAAAAGTTAGTACCTACTAAGTGTAATTTCAGAGGTAGGAATACTCTAGAAGTCCATTACAGCAATGATCACATCTAGGGAAAAAAGCCAGAATATAAGGGTAAGTGGAGGGTGGGCAGTGGTTTTCTATTTGTTGAGGAAAACAAATAAATAACTTTTGTCATTTGAACACTTACTCTCCAAACTTTGAGCATAATTATTTGTGTTGGACTTGGTCTTTTTTCTTAAGTCTTCTCAAACATTCTATCAGGTTTAGGGTTCCAGTTAGTAATCGTTTCTGCTTGTGGCAACTGAAAGCATTTGGTGTACAAGAGCTGACTGACCTCTTAGGGGAAGTTGATGTGTTTGAGTATAGGAGATTTGAATGCATATGTGTACTGAGGAAAGGAATTCCATAAAGAGGGAGGTAATAAAAATACAAGAAAAAGATACCCAAATTGATGAGATCTAGCTTTGAATGGCGAAGGAATATACTACGTCTCTAGGATAAAGGACTAGCAGCAATGACAAAAATAACTGTTTAAAGGGCTTCCTTTTCAGACATTTGTTTTGTAAAGTTTAAATCAAGGCTTTCCATTCTCCATTTTAAAAAGAAAGGGTTTTGGAATATGTCAGCCTTTACTCAGCATTTTTTGTTGTTCTAATTCTGTTTAATTCTGTGATTATAAAACAAACCGGACTATGTGTCAGTCTTTTTTTGCTGGTTCCTCTTTTCATATGACTTTATACCATCTTATGCTGACAACTCTGTAGTTTATATTTTCATTCTGAGCATCTTTCCTGAAACCTAGATTCATCTTTGATTTGAAATTACCTCCTCAGCTTTGCCACTTGGATGTGTAGTAGACATCTTAGCTCAGAATAACCAAACTGGAACTGATAATCTTTTCACCCTCAGCCTGTTGTACCTACAGCCTCCCCATCTCATTGAACTTCCTAGTTGATTAGGCAAAGACATTGGAGTCATTTTTAACACACTTCTCTTTCTTGCAGAACTCACATTCACACTATCAATAAATTATCTTGAAAAGATAATCCTTTTACACTGTTAATAGGAATGTAAGTTAGTGCAACCCCTGAAAATCAATTTGGAGATTTCTCAAAGAACTAAAAATAGATTCACTATTCGACCCAGCAATCCCATTACTGGGTTTATACACAAAGGAACATAAATCGTTTTACCAAAAAGACACCACCTGTACTCATATGTCTATCACAGCACTATCTACAATAGCAAAAGCATGGAACCAACCCTAGGTGCCCTTCAATGGTGTACTGGATAAAGAAAATGTATATGTACACCACGGAATACTGTAAAACCGTAAGAAAGAACAGAATGTCCTTTGCAACAAAATGGATGCAATTAGAAACCATCATTCTAAGCAAATTATCACAGAAGCAAAACTGAATACTCAACTTATAAGTGGGAGATAAACACTGAATACACACAGATATAAGGAGGGGAACAGCAGACACTTGGGACTCCAAAGAGGGGGAGAGAGGAAGGTAAGGGTTGAAAAACCACCTATTGGGTACCAAGCTTACCTGGGTGATGGGCTTCTATTAAGCCCATCACGTAATACCTATGTAACAAACTGCACATGTACCACTTGAATGTAAAAATATTTTTTTAAAACAGAAAAGAAATTTAGAAGTAAATTTTAGAATTTTTTAAAATAGATTATCTTTGCTCTGCTTCACAATATATACAGAATTCAGTCACTTCAAACCACTTCCATCGCAAGCAACCACTGTGGTCCATTACCATTTCTTGCCTCTTTGAGAAAGCTTCTTTACTGATCTCTGCTTCTACTCTCATCTGCTTCCACTTATAACTTCGTTCTTATTGTAGCAGTGACTCTTCTAGAATTTAAGTAAAATTATATTAGTTCTCTGCTCAAGACTCTCCAGTGAGTCCCCCATTTTATCTCAGTAAACCTAGAAATTTCTTCAGGGTCCGTATGATTAGGCCTCTGTGATTCTTGTAACCACAGTTCTAGGGCATGACCTCCCTGTCTTCTGTGCTTTAGCCACATTGACCTCATTGCAGTTTTCTCTAAAATGAGCCATTTTAAAACTTTTTCCTCTTAGCTGTTTCCTCAGCTGAGAATACACTTCTCTCAGTACTCCACCTGCTTATTTCCCCATTTCTTTTAAATATTTACTTAAATCTCACCTTCTTAGTGAGAGACCATGTGGTTTAGTACATGCCCTCCTCTCTTTCCCCCCAGCTCTCCAGGTTCCCACATCCTTACCCTGCTTTGCTTAAAAATTATATGGCATTTAACATCTGAAACTGACATGCCCTCTGGTTTTCTCTCTCCTTTCTATTTCTTCCTCTCCTATATACACACCTTCATATGTAAACACATGTTGGGGAAAAAAGTTTATTGTCTCTCTTTACTCCACAAGTTCAGGAGCCTTTGCTTTTGCATTGGAGGACACGTGGCTAACCCTGAAAATGAATAAAACATGGTCATGCCTTGAGGGAGCTTAAAGCGTGAATAGACATAATAATAGATGGTGTAGTATTAATGATAGTAACATACATTTGTTGAATTCTTTTTTGGAACTTTACCATGTGCTAGACACTGTTTTAAGCACTTAGACTGTGTTTACTTGCTTAATACTACCAATAAGCCTTTGGGATAGGCGTTATTATTAACCTACTTCTAGATATTAAGAAACTGAGGCATTAAGAAGATAAATACAATGGTCTGACTTAACATTTTTTGACTTTACAGTGGTGCAAAAGTGATATGTATTCATTGGAAACTGTACTTAGAGTTTTGGCTTTTACTTTTATAATAAAATTTTTATTTTTATTATTTTTCAAATTTAAAAAATTGCTATTTGAGATTCTGTTGATAGTGATTGACAGAGCAGGAATGGGAATGGGACTCAAGGAGTGTGGCTTTAGAGTCAGAAATCTTAACCACAACACAATATTTTCCTAAACATTAAATGAGTTGACATATATAAAGTACTCAGAACAATGTCTGACACAAGATAAACTTTATGTAAGTTTTATCTGTTGTTATTCGTAATTAAATATAATGATTCACAGTTCCTAAGAATATAGTCATAATATTAAAATATTTGCTGGCTACTTAAAAATTATTTTATCATTCAATTCTTTTTCTAAGTAACTCCCTCCAAGAGAGTCACCATATCTGATTATTATTCTCCATGAAAATAAATGCTGAATCTGTTGCGAATCCCACCAAATATTTAGCATCCATTAAACTTGTGGATATATTGGAGTGATCTGCTTGAATTCCATGTAATGCTATTGATGAGTGGGGGCTGATATTTAGACTACTAAACAGTTAAAGAAGAGATATAGTGAATGCTTTAGAAGAACTTGGAGTGTCAAAAATTAAGAGAGGCTCTTGAGAAAATTGGAGCAAGAAACCTTGGAGATTTTTCTCAATTTTACTTTATAATGCTACAAAAAAGGCAGATATTAAGTAAAGGGTGTCCTGTGAAGTGTACATATAGGAAGAAACTTCTAACTCAGTCAACACTTGACGTATTCTTTGTTCAGGGTATAGTTGTAATTATAAATTAAACTTTATTGTAAGATTTATTTTAATACTACTTAGCTTTATTTAGAAGGTGAAGTCTAGTCAAAGGTTTTTGATTCCTGTTTACCATGAAATTTTGGTTCCTATTTTAATGGTTTCATTTTATAGGCTTTTTTTTCCCACTCCCAGAAAATAAGGAAAATCTATTTAGATGAAGCATCAGATTGGACAGAAGTTTAGTCATTTCTCATGCTGAAATTACTATTTTGTCTATCTAAGGCATTTCAAATAATCATAAGTTGTATAGGTTCATTTTAAAAATATAACTTCAATTTAAAGTGTTTTTAAATATAGAAAGCATGACATTTTGGTAAAAGAAAGACGTTCTTTCTGCCGATCTGGCCAATGTTGCAGGATAGATAGAAGTTCTCAAAAGGGTCTTTTTCGTCAGCTTTATGCAGTTGGCTGTTTGATCTGAGCGTTAATGTGCCTATTGAATTAAGACTTGCATTAACTTCAGCACACAGAGATACAGCTTATTTGTTTTATCTGTGTCGAGGTCATAATGCATATAACAGAGCACTGAAAGACCAGCCTAATACAGTAGTCTGACTAAACCACAAGTGTGTTCTTCGTTTTTAAAATGCAGTAAAAATTGTTTTAAAGTTTGGAGAGTAAGTTTTAAAGTTTCAAATTAGTGTGCTTAATCATAAAATAAGGATTTGCCTTTCTTTCTGGAAGTACAGATCTATTTGAAGTTGAGCTTACCACTTGGTCCCATTGTGTTTGCTATATTCCAACAGGAATCTGACCTATCACTTTTATAAGTTGTGATAAAAAACATATACCATGTTATCTTCATCCTTTTGCTGTTCTTAATGGCTGATGGACATTGTTTTGCAATTAGACTTAAACAAATGTTTAGATGTTAATTTTAAAGCTCTAATCAATCAGTTATCAAGGCCAACTCATAGAGTTAGAAGAAACTTAACAGTTGTCTGGCTCAATTCTCTGATTTTCTGTACTATATGTACACTATATGCAGTATGTGTACTAGTCAGTGTAGGTATCTATCAACAGGTGAATAGATAAAGAAAATGTAGAATATGTATACCATGGGATACTAGTCAGACATGAAAAAAATGAAATTCTGTCATTTGTGGCAGCATAGGTGGGCCTGGAGGTCATTATGTTAAGTGAAATAAGTAAGGCACAGAAAAATAAATACTGCATGTATTTGCAGTATGTGGGAACTCATAGAAGTAGAGAGCAGAATTATGGTTATTAGAGAGTGGGAAGGGTAGTGGAGAGGAGAGAAAAGGGAGAGATTGATTCACAGACACAAAATGATAGCTAGATAGAATAGGTTCTAGTGTTCTTTAGTACTGTAGGATGACTATAGTTAACAATAACTTACTGTATATTTTCAAGTAGCTTGAAGAGAAAATTTTGAATGTTAACACACATAAAATAAATGAAGTAAACAGATATATGAATTACCCTGATTTGATCATTACACATATATATCAAAATATCACTCTCTGCCCCATAAATAAGTATAATTATTATGTGTCAATTGAACATTTTTTGAAAATGTTAAAATACTATGAAAACCAGGCATGGTGGCATATACCTATTGTTCCATATACTTGGCAGGCTAAAGTGGGAGGATTGCTTGAGCTCAGGAGTTTGAGGCCAGCTTGGGCAACATAATGGAACTCTATCTCTTAAAAATATATACGTATATGGAGTCTTGAAACTGAGAATTCAAACTGGGCATGGTGGCTCGAGTCTGTAATCCTAACACTTTGGGAGGCTGAGACAAGAGGATTGCTTGAGTCCGTGGCCTCTAGACCAGCCTGGGCAACATGGTGAGACCTTGTCTCTACAATAAATAAAAAAAAAATTAGCCAGGCGTGGTAGTGTACACCTGTAGTTCCGGCTACTTGGAGGGCTGAGGCAGAAGTGTCTCCAGAGCCCAGCAGGTCAGTGCTGGAGTGTCAGTGAGCGTGCCAGTGCACTCCAGCCTGGGCGATAGAGTGAGACTCCAACTCAAAAAAAAAAAAAGAAAAAAAGAAAAGTGAGGATCCAAAGAGTAAGCATTCTCTATATTTAACCAGCACTTAGAATGAGATTGGTATTACTAGAGTGATACATATTATGTTGTAAGCTGTTAAAGGATTTTCAGGCTCTTCTATCACTTAGATCTGTGTTCCCCACCCTTTCTGATATCAGGGACTGGTGTCATGGGAGACAGTTTTTCAAAACATGGACTGGGGTGTGTGGGGGAGAGATGGTTTCAGGATGATTCGAGTGCATTACATTTATTGTACATTTTATTTCTATTATTATTACATTGTAATGTATAATGAAATAATTACACAACTCACCATAATACAGAATCAGTGGGAGCCCTGAAGCTTGTTTTCCTGCAACTGGGCAGTCGCATCTGGGGATGATGGGAGACAGTGACACCTGAAGTATGTTGCTTATGTCCATTCTACTCTGTAATCCTGTTTTGGTTGCTGTCACTACTGAAAACCCTGCTTCACAAAGACAGGATGTTGGAAATGGAAGCAGGCTTTTCAGTGGTGATCTGACAGAAGGTGGAGTTCAGGTGGTAATTTGAGCTATGGGGAGCGTCTGTAAATACAGATGCAGCTTTGGCTTGCTGGCCTGCTGTTCACCTCCTGCTGAGCAGCCCAGTTCTGAACTTGCCACAGATTGTTAGGGAGCGTTGGGACCCCTGACTTAAATGATTACCAAAGTCTTAGATGATTCCTGAGGTCCCACAGTAAAGCCTGCGATTTCCTGCTATACTTGCATATTTTTCTGTACCATATGGGAAAATTTTGGATATTAAAGAACCGAAGAGTCATATCTCTACTGTTCACCTATTTTGTATTTTCACACCTTTAAAAAGATAATTTCCTTTTATTTTAGGTTTTGGACATAGAACAAATTCCTTTTGTATACTTGGTAACTAACCTAGAAAAACAAGTCCTTTTGTCTTTGTTTCACCTGAAAGGCTGTTAGAAGAGTTAAAAATCTAATACAATGAGTTTGACTTTGGGTTTTTTGTAATATATATAACAGAAGGAAAAGAAACTCTAAACTTATATTTTGAAATTCAGTTTATTTTCAGTGCTACTTCCTCAGAAATAACTTCTCCTTCCATCACTTTAGTCCAAATTAAGTCTCTTTTGATATTCTTTTTCATAGCACTTTCTTTCAATGTAGTAATTATTTCAAATTACTCATATACAGTACATTATTTGAATCTTCGTTTTAATTTTTCTATCTGACTAGACTATAAGTTCCATATGCAGTAACCATGTCGGTTTTCTGCATTACTGTATCTTCAATTTCCTAGTTCAGTTCTTGCATTCAATAAAGGCTTTGGGTGAGTGAGTGAATGAATGAATGATGACTGCCTTTAGTGTTTTGTAGAAGTGCAGGATGCTATCAATTAAGCACCCTTTGTCTAACATGAGAATGAAGAAGTATTTCTCTTAGTGGACCTGAAAATGAGTAGGAAGGAGATATGGGTTTCAGTGTTCAGTTCTTCGTAGAGGGCAAGTAGAATGTATTTAGAAAATTTTGCTTTGGATTTAGGAATGTGGAAGTTATTTATGACCTTAATGAGGTCAATTTTAGTCGAGTGAAGGAATGCATTTCACATTACAGTTGCTCATGAAGTTAATTGGTGAGAAAATAGATCAAGTAGCTTTTCATGAAAAGCAGATCCCAAACACTGCTAGCTTTTTTGTTTGTTTATAGGTATGATAAAAATAAACTATTACTGTGCTTTAAATATTTTCCCTGTTGCACAAAAGACAAAAGTGCATGAAAACTGTACTGCATGAGTACTGTTGTAGAGGTACCAGGCGGACCTGGTTAGTTGTCTTCTACCACATTTTATCTTTCACATTGAAATGTTGAATATAGCCGGGCTCGGTGGCTCAGCCTGTAATCCCGCGCCTTGGGAGGCTGAGGTGAGTGGATTGCCTGTGCCTATGGTTTAGAGACCCGCCTGGGCAACTTGGTGAGACCTCATCTCTACAATAAATCAAAAAATTAGCCGGGCGTGGTAGCGCGCGCCTCTAGTTCCAGCTACTTGGAAGGCTGAGGCGGAAGGATCGCAGGAGCCCAGCAGGTTGAGGCTGCGGTGGACGGGAGCGTCCACTGCATTCCAGTCTGGGCGACAGAATGAGACTCCAACTCAAAAAAAACCAAAACAAAACAAACAAAAAAAGAAATGTTGAATGTGTAAGAAAGGGTGGTGCAAAGGGTATTAGATTGGTTTACAACTTCCATATAAGTCATTAATCCTCTGATTTTCCTAGACATTCGAGTGTTGAGAAATCACGGTAGATTTTCAATCTACTGTGCACCAGAAACTCTGGCTGCCCCTTTTCCATGTGCTTTTGAAGTGTGTCCTAATTTTTGTGAATTTTGTCTCTAAAAAAATTTTTTTTAACTTCCAGGTGTTGGCAAATCATGCTTATTGCTACAGTTTACAGACAAGAGGTTTCAGCCAGTGCATGACCTTACTATTGGTAAGTTTTTATAAGAAATGGGAAGCATCACAGATTTCCAGTAGTTTAAGATGCTAGAGGATCTATTCTATTAGTGATGTTTCCAAAATTAGTGAAACTAGGTTTGTTGCTCTGCAGTCTGTCACTTAAAAAAAAAATGTAGTAAAAATAAATGTTAACCATCTTTGCAAAAGTGGTTAGAATGCAACAAGACATTAATATTTAAGATTTTGGTTGTCATTTTATTTATTTATTTTTTGAGTTGAAGTCTCATTCTGTCGCCCACGCTGGAGTACAGAGGCACAATCACGGCTACCACAGCCTCGACCTGCTGGCCTCAGCCTTCCTAATAACTGGGACTACAGGTGTACACCATTATGCCCTCTGATTTTTTGATTTATTGTAGAGATGAGGTCTTGCCATGTTGCACAGGCTGATCTCAAAACTCCTGGGCTCAGGCAGTACTTTTGCCTCAGCTTCCCAAAGTGCTGGAATTACAGACATGAGCCACTGTGCTTGACCTCGATTATATTTAATGATGGAAAAAGCAATTGAGACATTGTAGCATTATGGTGAGAGCAGAGACTCTGAACCAGCTTCCTGGAATTTGAATCAAAGCTCTGCCACCATCCTTCAGTTTCTTTATCTGTTCAATGAGAATAGTAGTACCAGTCACACAATTATTATGAACAGTAAATGAGTTAATAAATATAAAAGCATTGGAGTAAAGAGCCTGGCAACATAGAAAGTGCTTTAGACTTACCTATCATTATTAACTGAGAAAAATTGCCAGCTACCAAATTTTATAACTCCTCAACTGTGAAGAGCAAATGAGATAGTTACTGGTAAGAAATAGTCAGAAATATTAGCTGCTTTTATTTAAAATAGTAATATTGCCCAGTTTTAATAGTATGGAAAGATATAACATTAAAATGGGTGATAAACTAAAAACTAGATAATCATGTTGTTTTGGGGTTCTTATTTGCTTAAAAATTATGTTTATATTCTGAAAGCTAAAGAACCTAGGTGGATTATTCTTCTGTAGCTGTAACCCATTAACTAGAACTTAATCAAACATGAAGGAAAAAGGTAATTGCAAATCTGGTTACTCTTTACAACCTATTGCTTAATTAATCTGTTCAGCCCTTGACTGCTATTTTCTATTGATATTCTTAACTTATCATTTATAGCATATTGATGTTTAAAATACCAAATCAAATATAGAGCTTATTAATCAAATTATCAGATCAATTGATAGTTTTCAGCCAAGCCACTTGTACTTTGTGAATATGTTGAAAGCTTTCATTAGCAACTGCTGCCAATAAGAATATCCATATTCTATTTTAATTTTGGTAGTTTCAAGAATATACAATAATGATGGGTAAAACAGGTAATTTTTTTCATGGTGGTTCTTATGACTTTGTTTAACTTTAAAAAAAAATTTTTTTGTAGTCAGTGTCTCACTCTGTTGCCCATGTTGGAGTGTATTGGCATAGTCACAGCTCACTGCAGCTTCGACCAGCTGGGCTTAGGCAATCCTTCTGCCTCCATAATAGCTGGGTCTACAGGCTTATGCTACCACACCTGGCTAATTTTTTTTATTTTTTGTGGAGATAGGGTCTTGCTGTGTTGCCTAGGTTAGTTTTCAACTCCTGGACTCAAGCAATCCTTTCACCTCGACCTCCCAGAGTACTGGGATTGTAGGCATGAGCTACACGGCAAACCTGTTGAACTTTTGTGAGCTCATTTTTCTTTTTTTTAATAGGATTTGTTCTTTGCTTAGTAGGTTTGAAACCTTGGTAGCCAACTTTGGGCATGACTCACTCCTAAGACAACTAGCCCAGCAGTTGGTTTTAGCTGTACTAAACAACAGTGCTCTTCCTTTTCATTGAATCTTATGTATAAATTTCTAAGTTGTTATGGTACACCCAACGGAGAGGATGGGCCTGAGCCTACTGTCAGATGTTAGCATAGGCTGTAGGTGCCGAGAGAGATGAAGGAGAAAACCAAGAGAGTTGTTTGGAAACTAACTCATGTGAACTGTATTGGGAGGCACTTGGAAATAGACTAAAATAAAATAAAAACCAAGGATCTCTTCCTACTTCTCTTTCTGACTAAGTTGATACTGTTTTCCATGTCTCTAGCTCTAGCCCCTTCCTAGCAAGCCCACTGGTGGTCTGGCTTCTGAGCTATGATATTGCCAACTTTTCTCTTTGTCCTTCCAGCCTAGGGATGGCAACAGCTTCCTGTTGTTGCTAATCTCTGCGTTGATTTCCCCTCTCTTCTTGGCTCTTCCTTTACATTAAACTCACTATGCACTTAAATACTTAAGTGTAGTTTCTGTTTTTCTGGTTGTACCCTGACTGATAATACCTTTTTTTTTCTTTCTAACTCTTGCAGTTGGTTGTAAATAACAAAAATCCACTGAAATCAGGTTGAGCAAAAGGAGAATTTATGATTTTAAGTATTCAGATATATTCCAGAATTGAGGGCAGTCAGCCAGCTGGGTCAGTCTGGAAATAGAGCTTAGAGCTCTTAAGGAAGGAACATGGGAAATTCTCTCCGTCTTCATTCTTCCCTCTGTCTCTCATTTTCTTCTCATGCCTGCTTCATTTTTCTTTCTTCATATTAACCAGTGTTTTGGGCTTCTCTTTTCGTGGTTTAAAATGGCCATTGTCATTAGCTCCAAAGTTCATATCTTGTTCAGGAGAACAGAGACTCTCTTAAACTTAATTCCAAGCTCCCTAGGGAAGAGAGTTCATTGGTTCAACTTGGTTCAGGCCCATTCATCTCTTGTTTTGTCAGCTCTGACCATGGGCCCAGAGTTACTTTTATACAAAATGGTTCCCAAGTTGGTAGTGGGATTGGGGGGAGGGATGTTGGCAAAATTTGAATGAATCGTCTTTCAAAGCTACTACCATAATTCTCTCACACGTAGCTGTTCTAACTAGTCATCATGTCTCTGTCTTTTGTCTACTGTAATAACCAATTCTCTGCTCTTGTTTATAAACCACTGACTCTTAAGTTTATGATTCTTCTCTCACTTTCTCTTCTACTTTTCCCTAACATATATAGACACCATACTCCATTAAGTTTTCACTGCTAACTCTTCCCTGAATATTTTGTACTTTTTCATATCTTCAAACTTTTGCTTTTTCTCAGTGTGCCATTGCTTGACATCTCTGCTTATTGAAGTTCTTTTCTGAATATTATGCATATCCCAAACTACAGCCCCCAAATGAGATTTGTATACCTATACTTTTGGGGAAATCTTGTTGACGGGAAAGGAAGAACTATAAAAAATTGCTGAGAAACAGCCAAAGTGGAATAACTGTATAGGCACTGAATTTCAACATAATGCTCAGCATTATGGGTGTAGGCGGTGGTGTTCCTGGTCGATAATGTGTTGAAACATTATTGATCATAAACAGGTTCATTCTTCCTAAAAAGGCAGAATAAATTGTATGGATGAATGTAAGCATTCTCATCTTTTACCTGCTGTATGTTGAATGAGATTACATTCAGTGCATATTCACAAAATTGATTTTTTTTTAACTATTAGGGGTCATAGTCCAACCATGGCTTTAGCAGCAATCCATTATTATAGAATGAGATGGTGGCTATCATGACCACCTCTTTTAAACTGGCATTTTTTCTTAGATCCTATAAATTGAATGTAAATGTGCTCAATCCATTTACAATGCACAGGATCTTTTTGATTTGTTTGTTTGTTTGTTTGTTTGACATCCCTGGATGGGCTTGAACCAGCAAAGGATCTTAATATTTAAGATGTTTCAGTATATTTGAGATGCCGCTTTTTAAAAAAATCTGAAGCAAACAGAACATCCAGGATCATAGAACTGTTCTCAGATTGCTAATAGGTGCTTGATGTTCATTGTTGATGTTGATAGTTAAGTTTTCCCCACTGGAATGCATTTTTGAAAGCAAAGCCTACTCAGTTATTCTCCTCCCACCCCTTTCTGTTGCTACAGCTTACGTAGAATTACATACACTGCACTCAGAGCGCATTCAGTATAGCCATTCTCTCACTCAGGCTAAATGCAGGCCAGTAGAAGTAGTAAGTATTGTTAAGTTCTTATTTCTGCTTCATTGGCACAATACCTACTTAACATTTTTTGACACCCATCACAGCAATTTATTTTTCAGACATAAAAACAATTAGATTTTTATCATATATTTTAAAAATGAGCGTTGGAATATTTGCTAAAATAGGCATAAGACAGTATCTTGGCTGGGTGTGGTAGCTCATGCTTGTAATCCCAGCACTTTAGGAGGCCAAGGTAGGTGGATTGCTTGAGCCCAGGAGTTCCAGACCAGCTTATGCAATGTAGCAAGACCTTGTCTCTATAAAAAATCTTAAAACTTAACTGGGCATGGTGGTATATGTAATCCTAGCTGCTTAGGAGGCTGAGGCAAGAGGATTATGAGAGTCCAGGAGTTTGAGGATGCAGTGAGCTGTATTCCAGTCTGGGTGACAGAATGAGACCACAACTCAAAAAAAACCACAAAAAAAGAAAACTAAATTAGCTAGGCATGGTGATATGTTTCTGTAGTCTCAGATACTTGGGTCCAGGAGGTTGAGACTACAGTGAGATGTGATCACGCTACTGTGCTCTAGCGTGGATGACGGTAAGCGCTGTCTCAAAAGAAAACAAACAAACAAACAATGTCTTGTTGCTGCTGCATACTTGTTTTTACCTGATGAATAGATGAAGCCGAAAAATTTAAGGTTGGGTTATGACTAAGAAAGAATTAAATGATTGAAAAGACCATATAAAGTTAGTAAAGACTTTATCAAATATTCTTTACCCTTTGACTGTATCAGTGAGAATTGTTAAGATATGAATCAGAGAAGCAATTTATAAATAACTTCATGGACACAATTACATTGAAGAATCAGACTGGAGTCTTGCTACTCTCAGGGTGGTTCACGGACTGTTGCGCTGGACCTGCAGCAAATCAGTACCATGTGGGAGCTTGTTAAAGAATCTACTGAGTCATAATCTGCATTTTCACAGGATCTCCAAGTGGTTCATATGAGTGTTAAAGTTGAAAAGCATTGGAGCAATGACTCTAGCTGATTACTCAGCTAGAAATACATTTTTTTTTTTTTTTAGTTGAAGTCTCATTCTGTTGCCCAAACTAGAATGCAGTGGCATGCTCCCAGCCACCACAGCCTCGACCTGCTGGGCTCTGGCGATCCTTCAGCCTCAGCCTTCCAAGTAGCTGGAACTACAGGCGCGTGCTACCACGCCCAGCTAATTTTTTTGATTTATTGTAGAGATGAGGTCTCGGCAAGTTGCCCAGGCAGGTCTCAAACCCGCAGGTTCAGGCAATCCACTCACCTCAGCCTCGCAAAGCACGAGATTACAGGCTGAGCCTCCAAGCCCGGCTTAGAAATACATTTTATATTGTCTGCCTTGTGCACACATAAGAGCACACACCCTCACACATGCTGACCTCTCAGCTCCTTTGCTTCTTTCCTGCATTGGTCTTGTGTCTACCCTACTTCAGCTACTCTCTCCCATTTTCTCCCAGGACCTTGTCATCCCCAATATCTGAAACCACTCTAGAATTTTAGTTTCATACCTCTGGCTATCTGACTTTCCCTCTCTTCCTTCCAATTCACTTTCTCTAGTTCCTAATGCTAATCAGTGTTTTACCCTATCAGAGCTGTAATCCACTGAACCTAACATATTTTCACTGTCATCCCCCTTGTGTTCTTACTTTCCTCCTTACACAGTTTTAAGTTTAATTACCATGCCTTTTTAATCCCTTCTACATATACACTCAGTCCCTTTGTCTCTTTCTTGTTTCATCATAGTCTTGTGCCTAAACCATAGGCTAAATTCAAACGTGTATAGCTAGATATGACTGGAGAAAAACACAGGTCAGTGCTAACTAGTCTCATTTTACTTTCTTGGACACGTTAACATCACATAAACCCTTAATACTGCCTGACAATTGCACTTTATTTCCAGTGCATTCACTTTCTTGTAGAACTGTATCATACCTTCTTGTTCTTTAAGCATGCAGCACCTTTCCTATCTTTCACACTCAGCTGATAACCTTGGTTTCTCTGACTTAGAAAATAGAGACAAGAGAGGAACATTTCCACAGGTTCCCACCAGTGCATGGACCCACCTACCTGCCTACATTGTGTCTATAAATTCAGTCTCTCCTTGCTACTCTGGTTGAGCTCTCTTCAGTTCCTAGCCCGCCCTATCCAAGGCCACTGCTTTAGTAGTTCTTTTTTTCTTTCAGGCACCAGTAATTTTTCCCTTTTTGCTGGTCATTTTTCATGGCTCTATTTTCTTTTCCAGCTTTTGATCTTTTTCTCTCATTTTTAGCATAATTCCTCAGAAAGAATTATCCATATTTTTTATCTCTAATTTCTACCCATTCTTTTGTGAACCCACTCCAATTAGCCTTCCTCTCCCAAGCACATATCCAGCTACTTCCTCAACATCTCCTCTCATAGGTGTCTGGCATTTCAAACTTAACATGTCCCAAATAGTTTGTGATTTTTCCCTTTAAATCTTACCATAGTGTACATGAATGCACTCATATACACATACTCATCCCCCCACCTAGATTTATTTTTTCCTTCACTTTTTATATAAGTAAATATTAGTAAACAAATTGTCCCCCACCAGTAGATGGTAAGAACCATAAAGCAGAGACATATTTGTTTGACTTATTGCTATATCCCCAGCATGTGCTAACAGTAGGGACTCTATCAATATTTACTAAATTAATATGCTATCTATCTAGCTGAGAGGAAAACTCCATAAAGCACTATTAACCATTGTAGTGCTTAGTGTATGCATTCCTTTGTTTTATACTACTCAGTTATGTTGTTTACAAATAATACTAGTTAAAGCCCACTAATTCTTGCTATATTTACTTTGCTGCCTACTAAGGAACAGTTTAACAAACTGGTCTAGAGGCTAGGTCATTTGTATATTGATACCAACTTTCTGCCTACCTCCCTCACTTTCTTAAACCAGTCAACCTATAAGAAATGATTGCTGGAAGTGCAAGTATACTTCTGGGGAAAAGGTGATGGAGTTGAAGCAGCATTATTTCCATCAGGCTCTCCACAGGAAATCAGTTTAAAAAATAAGCTCATTTATTTAGGGTTCAGTTTTCTGGTAACTTGAGTTATCTAGATCAACTTTGCCAAGAGCTAGGGTAGTAGCTTAAAAGACCTCTTGAACATCTAATTAAGATTTTGCAAAGTCTATGTAGCTAATTTTTGAAATGTAAATGTATTTCCTATTGGGATGTGATCATGGAGAAAACGTAAAAATTCAGAGAAAGTTAAATTTGCAGTATAATTTTGGCATTCCAGCAACCACTGTGAACGGTTGGGTATGTGTTATTGCCCTCTAGAATTTTTTTTTTTTTTTTTTCATTTCTAAAATGAATTTTAGAGTGGCCAGCAAAATTTTCAAACAAATTTTATTAGTGAGAAAAAGGAAGAAGGACAATTCATGACAGAAGGACCTGCCGTGGGCAAGTTTTTCAAAGAAAAACTGCCCCTCTAGAGCTTTTAAATGTATTCATAAATGCACACAAAGCTGTTCTAGTTTGCAGTCCTCCCACTAATGTACAAAAGTGCTCATTCCTTCTCACCCTTGCCTCCGGTGCAGCTTGTTAATGCTTTTAATGTTTGTGAATCAGAGACAGCATTTTTTTGTATGTTCAGGAACAACTTGTCTACCCTCTTGAATTACCTGTTATATCTTTGTCCCTTCTACTACTAGTTTTTTTTTTTTTTTAAAGTCAAATCTCTTGATCTTTTTCTTTATGGGTTTCTAGCCTTACTTTGTTCAAAAATTACATAAACTGTGTAGTCTCTTACATATTCTTCTAATACTATAAATTTGTATTCCATCTGGTATGTGGTCATGTATATTAATACGTTTTCCTTAATGCCTGGGTAACTTGTAGCCCCACACCTAATTAAATAAGCCATTCATTCTTACCATTTTTTAAATTCTCATGTTAGCAAGCCTATTTGGAGACACTAAAATCTTTTTTTTGGATTTGGAGTGTCACTCTGTTACCCAGGCTGGAGTGTAGTGGGGTGATCACAGCTCACTGCAGACTCAACCTCCTGGGCTCAGGCGATCCTCCTGCCTCAGCCTCCCAAGTAGCTGGGACTGTAGGCACACACTGCCATACCTGGCTAAGTTTTTGGATTTTTTTGTAGAAAATCTCGCTATGTTGCCCAGGCTGTGCTGAAGCAATCCTCCTGCCTTAGCCTCCCAAAGTGCTAAGTTTACCGGCACTACCCGCTGCGTCCTGCCTAAAATGTATTCACCTTTTTTTCTATTTCATGAGACAGCATCACACTGTGGTAGACATGGTAACTTTGTAATATACTTTATATTGATTAATGTTCTTTCTTTTCTTATCTAAGTTTTCTTGGTCATTAATGTGCATTTGTTTTAGATTACCTTTAGTTTGTCAGGTTGCAAAATTTTATTTATTTTTTTTAATTTTAATCAATATTTTTTATTATGATATTGTGGGGTACAGTTAAGGGTTAGGTATACAAATATGCTTCGTTCAGGCACCCTTGTTGATAAGAGGTGTCTCCCCATCCCCAGACAGGTATTTACTACCGTTTATCCCATCTCCCTTCCCCTCCCCCCCATAGTTTCCCACCACTGTCAGTCATTTTCTATAGTATTACGTTGGATGTTCAAGGTCCACT
>NW_007231711.1:68381-75445 GCF_000164805.1 Carlito syrichta | reverse complement strand
TTCAAGGTCCACTATATGAGTGAGAATATGTGATACTCAGATCTTTGTTTCTGTGAGAGATCACTCAGTATTATAGACTCTAGTTCCATCCAGGTTGCTGCAAAATTCATGATTTTGTTCTTTTTTATGGCTGCATAGTATTCCATCGTGTATATGTACTACATTTTTTTAATCCAGTCCTCTTTTGATGGACAGCATTGTTGCTTCCAGGTTCTTGCTATTGTGAACAATGCTGCGATAAACATACGTGTGCAGGTTCAAAACCCAAAACCCACAGGCCATAAGAGATAAGATAGACAAGTGGGACCTCATTAAACTGACAAGCTTCTGCAAAGCCAAAGAAACCATCGAGAGCAGGGAGACAGCCTACAGACTGGGAAAAAGTATTTGCAACTCCAGGTCTGACAAAGGCGCAACATCTTAGATCTACAAGAAACTCAAACGTGCTGAAAAGAAAAAAACAAACAACCCCATTATAAAATGGGCAAAAGATATGAACAGACACTTCTCAAAGGAAGACATCCGAGCCGCCAACAGACACATGAAAAATTGTTCAACTTCACTAATCATCAGGGAGATGCAAATCAAAACCACACTGAGATACCACCTGACTCCAGTCAGAAGGGCAATTATCAATAACTCAAAAAATAATAGTTCCTGGAGAGGTTTTGGCAAAAAGGGAACACTTCTACACTGTTGGTGGGAGTGCAAACTAGTGCAACCTCTGTGGAAAACAGTATGGTGATTCCTAAAAGCTCTAAATATTGACTTCCCATATGATCCCGCAATCCCCCTACTGGGAATATACCCTGAAGGTTGCAAAATTTTTAGTGAGGTTTTTCAATTGGAAAAAAATTTTATTAAATTTAGGGGTTAATTTGTAGATAATTTATGTTTTGATAGTATTGAGATTACCTCTTTATACACATATGTTTTCATTTACTCAGACTTTCTTAAATGTACTTCAGTAAAGTTTTATGGTTTTGTTCATACAGGCTTTTTGCTTTTCTAAGTATGTTTTGATATTTTATAGATTCTGTTGCTATTGTAAGTAATTTTTTTCACTGTTAAAAATATTTTGCATATTATGGGTAGCTTGGTCTTATCTGTAAGTTATGATTTTTTTCTTAGTTGTTATTTATGCCTCTTAATTTTGTTACTGTAATTTTTGACTAACATCTCTAAAATAATTTTCAAGTTAAAGATATTGTAATATTTTTTCAGCGTAATTTGACTTCCTCTAGTGTTCTACCATCAAGTATGGTGTTAACTGTTTTGTTTTTCATAGAAAATTAAGGACATTACTTTTTATCTAGATTTTCTTTATTTCTAGAATTAGGAAAAATTAGGTCATCTTCCCACAAGTCTCTATTTTCAACCTCTGCAGTTTCTAAGTTCCAGGAACACAAATAGGGGTAAGGAGTTCATATGTTCCCATCCTGGTAAGGAATGCTGGGCCTTGTTAGCTTGGTATCTAGCTCTGTTCTCTGCTGGCATCCCCACCTTGTTCTGGAGGTTCTGGCCTGATGTTATGAGGAGGCGTGAATGGGCATGCCCCAACCTTACCTGGGGTAAGGAGCGATGTTCTGCCTCTGCACATCTCTGTACTTTCATGATCACCTGGCTCTGACAGGTGGTCCTTCTTACAGAGACTGTCATCATTAGTCATGTGGATGATGATTTAGAAGTTCTGGTACATAATATGGAATAATAATAACAGTAGCTGATATACTGAATATTTACTCTGTTACTGTTATAATTATGTGTAATAATCTTTTAATCTTGAAAAAATTTCATGAGATGAGTATCATGAATACATTTTTACAAATGGGGAACTAAAACTCAGGAGTTTAATAACTTGCTCAGGGTCACAAAACTAGTAGATAATGATTATGACTGCTCAATAAATGGTATAATTACTATGCAAGGATGGTAATGATCTGGAGACAATGAGCAAATATGTACTTAAAATTCAAAGTATTTTTTCTAGGTTAGAAGCAAATAACATATCTGAGAAAATAAGTATCACTCCCTGACAATGTCCGGTAAGTGAGGTCTTGACTTTGGCTCCACAGAAGATTTATTTGGCGACTCAGTTGACTGTTAATTGAACATGTATCTGGGAAGAACTTCAAGGTCATAGAGAATGATGGTTTATCTTGTAAAAAAAGATAAGAAAACCTTTCTTTTTTTCTTTTTCTTTCTTTCTTTTTTTTTTTTTAAAGTCAGAGTCTTACTCTGTCTCCCAGGCTGGAGTGCAATGGCATGATCACCAACAGCACAGCCTCAATCTGTTAGGTTCAGATGATCCTTCTGCCTTACCCTTCCAAGTAGTTGGGACTACAGGCATGCGCCACCACACCCAGCTATTGCTCTTTCGTTTGTTTGTTTGTTTGTTTGTTAATTTATTATAGAGACTAAGTCTTGCCAAGTTGCCCTGGCTAGTCTCAGATCCTTGGGCTGAGGCATATCCTCTCCTCTGCCTCCCAGAGTGCTGGGCATAGAGGCATGAGCCACCACCTCCAGGAAACCTTTCTAAATGGGATTTGCAAGCATATATTCTCTTATGGAAAAGGATTTAAAGTTTTAATAATCCAGAAGATAAATTGAGTTTTGGTTTTTATATTTGTCTCTGAGACTTCCAGGATACTTTAGGATTCAGTATTGTCTTCTGCCACATTTACGGGTAAAAAACCCTACATTGGACCCAGTTATGAGAAGATAAATGGGCAAGAGTTATGCTTCTGAAGCTGAAATTGAATCTGTTTTTGTTTCATTTGATAGGAAAATAAAAATCATAGTTTTTAATTTGATCAACACTTGTCCACTTTTTCTTTTGAGACGTGTATTTTTCTTCCTATGATACTATATCATGCCTAAATAATATAGTAGCCTTTTAACTGGTCTCTTTGCCTCTTTTGTTCTCCATCCTGACCCTATTGATAAATGAAATTAAAACAGCAATTATATTATGACACTTCCCTGCTTTAGAACTATTCTTGATTTTTGTGTAACAGGTTTATTTAAAATTGGATATCTTTTTAGAGGCAAAATCTTTATTTAAAGATTATAAGCCTCAGTGACCTCTATCTGCTTATTTTGAATAAAGAGATAAACATACCAAAACCCAATTCTGGCTAAGTTAAGCAAAAGGGAATATACTAGAATATCTGGAATTGTATATAGAACCCACAGAACATTGGAGTCTTGGGCTTGGGAGTGGACAGGAACAAAGCATCAGTTTCAGTATCTTTATTCTTCTGCTCAAGATATCAGTTCCAGAAAGGGGGCATCTGCTTGTCCTTGCTTGCCCTGCCTGCCTACCCTTGGCATCAGGAAACATTCATGGGTCTGTTTCTACTTTGTATTGTTTTTTTGCTAAGTTTGACATTATGATTGGATTCAAGAAATCTGGAATCCCAGTGAGCAATATAAATGGTTTTGGATTGTGGGTAAAAGCTGCCATCCATGACAATGGGAGGAGAAAAAGAATTTTTTTTCTCTCTCTCTAGTTTGTAGAAACAACAGATTAACAGGCTTCTATTCTGTCATATATCTTCTTGACATGTAGACATTTGTGCATTTGTACATTCCTTTTAAATACTGGATATTTCAAAGAATATTTATATCATACCTAGCAACTGGTTTCCTCTCTCAACTACTTTTATTTTTATGCCACTAATGGTGTGTGTGTGTGTGTGTGTGTGTGTGTGTGTGTGTGTGTGTGTGTGTGTGTGTCTCCTGAGGGGTGATACAAAAAAATGTATACACATTTTAAGAGCTGTAATCTATGTGTTACTTTTTGAAGTTGACTTATGATAGCAATGTGTAGTATGACATTAACTCAAAAGATAGTGTTAATCAAATGCATTCTAGCATCACCATGTGACAGGCAGGACAGTCAAAATGGTAGAAGCGCGGTTGTTATTTGAGGAGCACAAGACCATTTTGAAGTGGTATTTGAAATTCGAGAATGTTGTAGAAGTACAACGACAATTGAGGCATGAGTGTACAAAAGAACCTCCAACACACCAAACAATTGCGTGCGTTCGTGATAAGTCTGAGGCACGTGATACTGTGTTTCCATTCGTGTAAAATTGTGTACTTATTCTGCGTATGTGTTTATTAATGGATCACTGAAAGTATGTTTAAGCAGTGACTATATTTAGTGGGCATGTTTGGTTTTCTTTCCTACTTGATTATCCATGTTGGGAACCAAGACTGTACTGTTGAAATTCATCTATTCATTTAGTGAATTTTATAGCATGCTAATGTAGTTTTAAAGAAATTTTAATCTTTAATATTTGTTGTAACTAATATTCAGGGCTCTTGAATCTCTTTTTTAGTTGTTTTTATAATACTAAGACTTTGATATCCTTAGTTTATGTCTTATTGGTACATCTACCTATCTACCTTACTTTATTTATTTTCTAAGGATAGGCACTGTGTTTGTTTAAAGTTGATCTGTATGTCACCTAGCATAACATGTCCTGGAAATAGATGTTCTGTTTTTTAGTCTTTGGATGTGATACATATTCCGACTAGTTTGTGTAACAAAGCATTTTCTACTCTATTTAGGTGTAGAGTTTGGTGCTCGAATGATAACTATTGATGGAAAACAGATAAAACTTCAGATATGGGATACGGTAAGTATAGCAGAAATACATTGTATGACCTTAGCAAAATTGTTTTATATAAGTACATTGTACAAGAGGGAACCCCAAAACAATGGAATTTATATTGAAAATTGTATATTTAGTCTTACATGTTTGAACTTTAGTCACTTTCAAAATACTCTCCATTTGATGCAATATACCTATCTAGATGTTTTTTCCACTGCTCAAAACAGTTTTTGAACTCATCAATTCTTGATGCCTTTTAGTGCTGCTGCTGTCTTTTGTTTCACCTCTTCCACATTGGCAAAAACGTTTCCCTTTGAGGTCTTTTTTTCATTGGCAAAGCAAAAAGTTACTCAGGGCGAGATAGGGTATATAGGGAGGGTGGGACATGTAGGTCATGCAGTTTTGGGTCAAAAACTGCTGAACACTCAGTGTGGTGTAGGCAGGTTGTTTGTGTAGATCACCCATCATGAAACGGGCAAACGCATTGAAAGAATCTCCAAAAAAATTTCACTGAAGCTGAAGGCAGCCTCTTACAACAACACTATCTGGTACACTGATGCTGATGGGGTTCTAGAACACTTACCTAGCGAGGGAAGCCTGTACTGCAAGGGGCCTGCCCTCCAAAAAATCATTACTTTTGGGGGGAGGGGGGCTCCCCCTGTATGCTTGTTTTGTTTTAATGTTATTTTTTTGCCTCTTATGGTTTGTTAGGCACCAACATCCCATGCCATGAGATGAAATGTATTTGACAAGATTTTTTTTCCCCCTTATACAGTGTTTTCAATTGGTGCTCCAGGTGTTGGGCATTGGTGAGGATATCTGAGTGAATTCTCGAGCTGTGTGGTCCAAATGGAAATGCTGTGGAAGCTGTATTTTAAAAAACGACATGTCTCAAGTACATGTGTGACGTAGAATAAGAATAGCAAGACCACAGATTAGCTTACCCTGCCGCTTATTAATTTATTGTAAAAGTTTGATTTTAGTCCCAACCACTTAAAGCCACCTTGCTTCTAATTCTGTCGTTTACCCTTGTTAATGAGTACCTGTTACATGCCATGCTATATAATGTTTAATGGTGATTTCTCATCTGAACTACAGAATACAGAAAATTATTTGAGTGGCTATTTTCTCTAGTCTCCCATCATAGATGCATAAAAGTAAAGTTACTGTATAATATACAATGGATGTCTTAAAGTAGTAGTTTTGAAACTTTTGGTTTCAGAACCCCTTTATACGTTTTAAAATTACAAAGACCTTCTTAAAGAACTTTAACTTATGTGGCTTAAAGCTATCAATATTTGCCTTATTAGAAATTAAAACTGAGACACATAAAATATGCAATCATCAACTTATTTTAAAGTAACAGTAACAAACTTATTACTTGTTAGGGTTTACAATGCAGTTTTTATGGAAAATTATATTTTTCCAAAGCAGAAAATAACTATATTTTTCTATTGAGAGTAGAAGCATCATGTTACACTTTTAAAATCCCTCTACTGCGTATCTAATAGAAGATGTTGGATTCCCATATCTGCTTCTGCATTGAGTCTTACATATGTTGTAGTTGAAATATATGAAGAAAATCCAGCTTCACACAAATAAGTATTTGGGAAATGGAGAACCGTATGGACCATGTAAGAGTCTCAGGAAATCCCAGAGGTTCGGGGATGATACTTTTGAGAACCACTGCCTTAGGGCATTAGGACTTAGTTCTTCACAGAACCCCAGCTGAGAAAAGTTGAAATGTCTCCTGTTGTGTCAAAGAGCATATTCTCTAAACCAGTTAGTAAATGAAATCTAAAAGACAGGGCATTTAATCATCTATACTTATTTTTTCTCTATTCACTCAGTTTCTCAGTGTCACGTGTAGTAGCCATTGAAGTAAGAAACCTTGGAGAATATCTAGACTCACAGACTGAATTCCCAAGAACAAGCAAGTTGCTGTAGGACCTGGATTTCCTGATACTTCTGTGTATCACACAGTTGTTCCTTAAATCGTAACCCTACATCTTTTTCTTGCCCTGTCCTAGAGTTATTGATTGAACTCTGGACTCTTTTTTTTTTTTTGAGTTGGAGTCTCCCTCTGTTGCCCAGACTAGAGTAGAGTGCTGGGGTGGCTCACGGCCACCCATCATCTACCTGCTGGGCTCCGGCGATCCTTCCACCTCAGCCTTCCAAGTTGCTGGAGCTACAGGGACGCGCTACCACACCTGACTGATTTTAGAGACAAGATCTCGCCTGGTCGCCTGGGCTGATCTGGAACCTGCCTGCGGGTTCAGGCAATTAACTTGCCTCAGCCTCCCAAAGCCCTGGGATTATAGGCTGAGCCACCCAGCCCTGCCTCTTTTGTTTTTTTATCTCCTGTTCTTCATTGAAAGTTCAAGCTGGGCTTGGTGGCTCAGCCTGTAATCCCACGCCTTTGGGAGGCTGAGGTAAGTGGAT
>NW_007231711.1:67083-68137 GCF_000164805.1 Carlito syrichta | reverse complement strand
CAGCCACTGCACTCCAGTCTGGGTGACAGAGTGAGACTACAACTCAAAAAAAAAAGAAAGTTCATACTTCTGCTATTTCTTAGAGGTTTACCCATGAGCCTAAAGGATCTCAAAGCCTTTTTAATTTACATTTTCTAAGGCAACATGATTTCAAAATTGCATGGAAAAGAGAAAAAATATGAAAGTCTCTTTTTTCCTAGAAGTTTAAAATTAATCTTCTCCAACCAAAAGGAAGCATTTTCTACTTCTGTATTAAAAGTTTTTCTCTTTTTTCAGAACTGATTTACATTAAGTTGCTCTTTTAGCTTATACATTTGTGCAACACACATCGTTCAGTGTAATATAGTATGAACCAGACTACTTACTGTTCTTTAGTAAACATTTTCCATACCTCGTACTTTGCATAAATACTCGCTTTGCCTGAAGTACTTTTTTTCCGTTTTCCACAAAAGAGCTCAGATGTCAGCTCTTTTGTGAAGCCTTTCAAACTCCCATGGGAATAACTGATTCTTCCCATAATATTTTGTGCATATTTCTGTTATAGCTCTGATCCCATTGTCATCAGTTTTTTGTTCACATATCTGCCCTCCTCAGAATAAGTATTTTGAAAGAAAAGGTCAACTATATCTCATTAAACTTTGTATCGTGTATTCTTAGGTTGGTGACCAATAGATACAGTGTTTGGTAAATTTTATGAATGAATGAGTAGAGAATCTCATTTTGTCTAAGCAACTTGTAGGATTACTGGATGTGTCCAGGAGACATTGTCTACTAAATTACATAGTTTTAAAAGGAAAGGTTAATATAGTAATGATAGCTATGTGATATTTTAGGCATAAACCATATCATTGTCTATAGCTTAGTTTATTCAATTGTTCGTATATCCTTAAATTATTCCCTTAAGTAGTCTTTTTTTTTTTTTAACTTGCATCAACCATTTATTCCCTCACTGTCTCTTTTGTAGGTTAACTAGTCATACATTCTTTTGACAGCCTTTTTTTTTCCCTAAGCCTCGTTGATTTTTTAACACAAAAGTGAACTTTTTTTTTTTTTT
>NW_007231711.1:58134-67063 GCF_000164805.1 Carlito syrichta | reverse complement strand
TCGAACCCACGGGCTCAGGCGATCCACTCACCCCAGCCTCCCAAAGGCGCGGGATTACAGACTGAGCCACCGAGCCCGGCTAAAAGTGAACTTTCAAAATAAATCTAAAGTAATTTCTTATGCTGGACAATATAAGAGGAAAATAGAAGAAAAACCCTTGCTTGCATTCCCCTATGAGGGCAAAAGCCTTGTTTTCTTTCCTCTGTATCTGAAATGGAGAGACTATGGCACTTTTAAAGACATCATAACCCAGAATTCCAGAGCTGCCACAAGGAGAGCTTTAGGAACCAATGGCCTCTTCCATAAGTAAAGAACTATTCAAAAAAGTTTGTAAACTGATTTCTTTTGGAGGTTGTTTCTTGAGTAATTGCCTTATAGGTTTTTCTCTTATTTTCATTGACTTTCTTCTTACTTTCATACCAAACTTCCAAAACTTTTTAATAAACAATCTAGTACACATTAAAGTTGGTCTCACACTTAATTTCTCTCTGAGTGAAAGTGTGTCGTGTCCTCCACCCCGTCCCCCCCCTTCGTGGCCAAGTCTCAGTATCTTAGGATATTTGTTATCATTGTATATTCATTTTCATTCCCCACATAATTTAAAGTTAGGAGTTTTCCTTGCAAAAATTTAACATTCCCCATGTTTGCTTTCTTTCACAAATACTAGTAAGTATAACTGCTAACAGATATTCTTTGAAGGCCTTCAGGCCATCAATCAGTTTCACAGCTAGAAGCAGTGATAAGAGTCCATTAGTACCTCCCTTAAAGCACTTTCCCTTTACCATGTAATGAGTGATTTTTTTTAATTATTGAAAGGTAAAGCTAAATGTATAAGTTTTTTTGCTGTCTGCCAGGGTTCGAAGAAACATAAGTTGCACCCAGTCCTGTTTCATTGGTAGAAAAAGGACAGAAGACATGTGTTCTCACTGTTAGACCTTTCCCAGCAGTTATCATCTTGTTCTGCATTTAATTCTTTTTCTCTTGCCTTTCATTTTCTCTTTCATTTGCCTTCCAATATATTCAGTACTTTTGATTCCTTGACCCTTAAAAAAAATTTGTAGGATGGATGTTTTATTTAAGTCTGTATATCTGTTAAACGTCCCTAAAAATATGTACATATATATATTTTTGAGTTGGAGTCTCACTCTGTCACTCAGACTGGGGTACAGTGGCCGCTCCCGGCCACCGCAGCCTCGACCTGCTGGGCTCCGGCGATCCTTCCTCCTCAACCTTCCAAGTAGCCGGAATTACAAGCATGCGCTACCATGCCCAGCTGACTTTTTTATTTATTGTAGAAATGAGGTCTCACTGCCCAGGTGGGTCTCGAACCCGCAGGCTCAGGCAATCCACTCACCTCAACCTCCCAAAGATGCGGGATTACAGGCTGAGCCACCGAGCCTGGCTCCTAAAAATATTTTTTTTTGTTTGTTTTTTTTTTGAGTTGGAGTCTCACTCTGTCGCCCAGACTGGAGTGCAGTGCCACGCTCCCGGCCACCGCAGCCTCAACCTGCTGGACTCCAGCAATCCTTCTGCTTCAACTTTCCAAGTAGCTGGAACTACAGGCATGTGCTACCACACGCGGCTAATTTTTTGATTTATTGTAGAGATGAGGTCTCACCAAGTTGCCCAGGAGGTCTCGAACCCGTGGGCTCAGGCAATCCATTCACCTCAGCCTTCCAAAGCACGGGATTGTAGGCTGAGCCACCTAGCCCGGCTTTTTTTTTTTCTTCCTTTTTTGAGTAGGGGTTTCATTCTGTCACCAAGACTGGGGTACAGTGGTATGATCATGGCTAACCATGACCTTGACTTCCTGGACTTAGATGATCCTTCTGCCCTCCTGAGTAACAGGAATGTACCACCATGCCTGGTTAATTTTTTTATTTTTTATTTTGTAGAGAAAGAGTCTTACTGTGTTGCTTAAGTTGGTCTTGAACTCTTGGGTTCAAGCAATACTTCCACCTCAACCTCCCGAAGTGCTGGGATTACATCTGGCCCCCCCTAGAAATATTT
Source organism: Carlito syrichta (assembly GCF_000164805.1). Classification (NCBI taxonomy): domain Eukaryota; kingdom Metazoa; phylum Chordata; class Mammalia; order Primates; family Tarsiidae; genus Carlito; species Carlito syrichta. The sequence continues at coordinate 65,053 of NW_007231711.1, read as the reverse complement.
CTGTTGTAAATTTATAGATATTTTTTTCCATCAAATAAGAGTTAGTGAAACTTTTAACAAAGTTATATGGAAACTTACATGCTAAAAGTTTCTTCTCAACAAATCATAGCCTTTTTTTGTCCTTTGAAAACATTCTGGTTTATACTCATAACTTCTTATAAAAAACCTGAATATTATGTGGATGGATGACCCATAATGCAGTGGAGCACTGCAAAGTGCCTAGGACTGAGGGCTGGAAACAGTCTTACCCTTGCTTCTGCCCTTCCTCTTTGCTACCATCACCATCATGCCCTTCCAACCCCAGGAATTGAGAGGCTTAGAGGCGTAGTTGTTTTGCCTCCTTTTCTTGAACAACCACAGGGACAGGAAACACTTAGACATTTCATTCTACTCTAATGATTACTTCCTACCTGTGGCCTCCATTTTCTCTCATATGGCAGCATTTAAAGAATCTGATGTGAGTGATTGTGTCCTCTTTAAGTGATTCTTTCAAAGTGAATATCCTCAGAGTTTATAAAAGCATTCAGCATCTGCTGTTTGTTTTTGTTTTTTGTTGTTTTGTTTTGTTGTATTTCCAACCCTTGTTTCTCTTCTCACAATCCCAGACTTAAATAGTCTGGGTTGACTTTTTTACCATCCTTGCTGTGGATACTGAGACTGCATAAAGGTCACTTTGATTCCTACTAATCTTATTGTATCCAAATAGAAGTTTTCTCCATGCATGTAGATTTCAGTATCTTTTTCCTCAGTGATAGCGATTTCTTGATCACAAGTCTAGATTTTTAAGTTGAGTCTGTTTGGTGGAGTACCTGAGATTTAATGCTTGGACAATGGACAACTTATTAGGCTATTTAAAACCCCCTTTTTCTTTCTTTTTGGTTCTTACCAGTGATAATAAATGATATAAATACATGAGCAGTTCGAGTAAAATAACTATTGCTGTAATATTGATTCTTACAAATCTTTATTTTCTCACTTTATTGGCTCTTGGGGATCAATCAAGGTAACATATTTAAGTGCCTACTAGAAATATACTTTAGTACTCTTAGTTAGACTATCCCTCAAGGAGAACTAAAGAGGAAAAAAAGATAAGCATTTGGACAATATAGTCATTTTATCTAATCAATGGTATTAAAACCAAATGACCACATGGACGTGCTTTTGGATTTGGGAGGAAAAAAGGCTACCTATGGGTGTGGTGGGCAAGCTTCCCAGCTTTGTGAAAGAATTTGAGCTTGAACTGGTCCTCAAAGGAAATGGAAATTGGATAGATGGAGGGAGGAGAAAATAATTTTTCAGGCAAGGAGTTAAACAGGGGCACAAAAACAGGAATATTCAAACTGCAGGCAAGACATCACTAGAAAAATGTTGACTATGAACAAGACTTTTATTGAATAAGAAAAAAAAATTCTTGAGAGACGAGCAGAGATCTGATTCCCATAGATCTTAGGACTTTAATTCAGGGTACTTTGAAATTTTTGAGCAAAGTTTAACCTGTCTCAAGTTTTATTTTATGAAGATAATAGGAGCAGAAGAAGAATTAAGATTACCACCAGTTGCCAGCCTGGGGTTACTGCAAAAATTGATGTAAATAAAAAGACAGAAACACATGGAAAAGCCAATTTGGGGAATCTTTTTCTGGCAATTGAAAGTAAGTTTTAAGTTATGGAAAATGAAGGTCTATAAGACTTACTTTGCCCAAATGTTCCATAACTTTGATTTTAATACTAAGCATCACTGAAAATGAGTGTGCTCGTCATCTCTTGAGGCAGACTTTTTTTTACAAGTGTGGGGACCTCATGAATTTTTAAGTAAATCACAGAGTGATATTGTGAGCTGAGGGAAGCTCATTGTCCACTCTAGCCACTTCTAACCCAGGTTTGTTTTCTGGTGCTATTCACTTAGCCAGTCATTTCTCTTAAGTGCATTTTACATGATACTATGCTAGTATCATGAATCCCTTATGACAAAGAATTCTATGCTCTGTTTTGTTTCAAGCTTCCAAAATCACTTTGAACCAACACGTCCAACACTTCATAGTAAAGAGAATCAAACAATATCTCAATTCCTAAGTTAACATGTTTTTCACTTAAAACAATATAGATCAGAGTTTAGACCAGTATATATTAAAGTACATTTTAAAGCCAGATTACTTTGCTATCACTACCATTACCAGAGACTACACCAGAGTTTGTGATGGCTTCTTATAAGTGAGGTCTCAAGAATTTGGAAACTATTCTGAATATTGGTTTTTATTACAAAATAATCGTAGATTTTAAGATGTGTAGCTACAATCATAATCTCCAGTTGCAATTGTATTTTTTTATTTGCTTTGAGTTTTTGTCTGATTTTGTAATAATTTACAAAAATCCACATTTAGTGTATTCACTGTGAAGTGGTACATTGTGTAAGTTATTCCCATATTGGAACATAATTTTTGTTTCTTTCTTTTTTTATTTTTTTAAACAGTTTGGGCAGAATGGAAATGGTTATAGACATTTGCTTTTCTTCTTTTCCTAAATTTGTTTTCCCTTTTAGTCTTTCACTGTATTTTTTCTGGACTGTAAACACAAACGTTTTAGATCTTAAAATAGTGCTTTGCTAGCAATGTGTTTATTTTAATTCATCCCACAGAATGTCCTGAGATTGTTTTGAAATACTTTTACCTTTGCTTGATGGTTAGTGAAATAAGAGCTCTAAACCTGATTTTTACTTTGAATGAATAAAATATTATCTTTTTCATACTACATTACTCTATCCTTATCTGCAGGGGATACATTTCAACACCCCCAGTGGATGCCTAAAATCGCAGATACCATCAAACCCTGTATATACTATCCTTTTTTTCCCCTTCATCTGATTACTGAGGCAATACAGGTTGAGCAACTCTAATTTGAAAATCCAAAACATTTTTGCTCTAACATTGCTCAAGATGCACCAATGAGCATTTTGCTCAAAGAAAATGCTCATTGGTGCATTATGGATTTCAGGTTTCAGATTAGGGATGCCCAACTGTATAATGCAGATATTACAAAATCCAAAAAATTTGAAATCTGAAACATGTCTGGTCCCAAACTTTTTGGATAAGGGATACTCAGCCTGTGCTAAGTGACCACTGGGAAGATAGTGTTGCATAGATAGACCGGACAAAGGAATGAATCACATCCCCCACTGGATGGGGCAGGATGGCACAAGAGTTCATAATGCTGCTCAGAATAGATACAATTTAAAACTTATAAATTGTTTATTTCTGGGAATTTTTTAATTTAGTATTTTTGGATTGTGGTTGACCATGGGTAACCAGAAAGCAAAACTGCAAAGAAGTGAAGTACTACAGTATTTACCACAGAATCCTTCCTTAGTACATGTGATTCATGGTGAAATAAATCCCTTAAGGATCTAGTCTTTAGCTTTCCCATGCTAAGAAATTAAAGAAGATATTCCCATAATGCTTTCGTTTTTAACTTGGATTTTTAAGGAATTTTTTGATACATTACAACAAATGTATATCACAAATAATTTCATGCTTCCAGCTAGTATCTTCTAGTTTTTTAACGCATATGAAATGATTTTGCTGTTTTTACAGACCTTTTATGTGATGGCTTTTTCAGTCTCTAATTTACCATAACACATTATTCTAAGTTTCAAAATTGGTTACTGAGAGAGGATCTAATTGTCAGTTTCCACATAAGATATTTTCATTGAATCTTTGCATTTTAGGATTTACAGATGTCCACTCATTTAGGTGGAATGGAATACTGACCATTTTATGCATGTAACTAAGACTAGGATTTATTCTGTCACTCAACAGGCTTTCCCTGAATGCCTGCTGTGTGACAGACCCAGTGCTAGGCACTGGGAGTGGGGCACATGGGAACTAGGGAGTGTCGTGTGAAAGGACACCAAGAGAAGCGTATATTATAGAGTGTGGAGTATTAGAACAGAGAAGAACTTGTGGACTGTCTGTGTGCATTCTGAGAATGAGAAGGGCTAAACATTTACATTGGAAGATCAGAACTCAGAACATGCAAATTTGAGTATTTTTCAAGTTAGTGGATTTTCAATAAAAAATTATTAAAACAGGTTTATGTTTGCTTAAAAAATGCTTATTCTTTTTTCAAAGGTAGAAAAACAAGTGATTAAAAATGAAAAAGAACTTTTGATAGTAACTGTTTCAGTTTTAAACTCAGGACAGTCATATTTCTCACCAGTCATTCTTGAAAAACAGAATTTTAATACTATGCATAAAAAAGAGAAATGACTCTAGTTTTGCATACTCTCTTGTGTCTATTTCGTAAGTGGATATAAAGATGACTTTTACATCCTGTTGCCTTTTGACAAGCATTATATATCAAATACAGAGAAAATTAAGTGTGGAGAAAAAATAATATAAATTAAATTCAGAACCATTTTCTGTTTTTCATAATAAAATGATTGCTCAAAGAATTCCATCTGATGACTGTTGAAAGCTCACTGCAGTTTATGATATAACTGATAAAATCTGCATCCTTGGCCTTCCAACAACCTTTACACCAGCAGATGGTGGGCGTAAAGATGTCATTCATCATTTATTTACAATGGGCTTTATTTATTCTAGTGTCAACAGCTGCCCCAGGGAGTGGGTTATTGAATTCAAATGTGAGGCTCTGGGTTATTTGCTTCCTTTCAAATTTGTCTTCAGAGCTTAGTTGCTAGGAGTCCATTCTGTCCTCTAATAATGATTCATGTATTGTGAAGCCATTCAGTAAATTGGGTTGTCAGGGATTGCCAAAAAGGGTTTAGAGGTCTTGGGGCAGGGGGTGGTTTGCAGGAACGACTGCATGTGTGTCTGCTTGACTTGAGCTGCAGTGGTATTATGGTATTTTTCCTGAGACCAGTGAAGTCAAGTTTTCTTCTCACTTTGTATGCACTCCTTCCCTACCTGCCCATATTTTCTATCTGAATAATACATTAAAATGTAGAGGTCATTGTGTTAAAGGAAACTCTCAACCTTTTCTTTCTTCACAGGCTGGGCAAGAGTCCTTTCGTTCTATCACAAGGTCATATTACAGGGGTGCAGCAGGAGCTTTACTAGTATATGATATTACAAGGTGAGAACTTGAAAATTTTTCAGTTTGGTAGTTAATACAGAGAACTTTTCTAAATAAATATGGTTACACTAAAAGAATAACTTTGCCTTTATGCCCTGGCTACCCGCCTTAAAACTGTGTCTTTGAATCAAATTTAAATCTACTACAAAAACTGAATTATTTTTCTTATTTGAATTAGTACCCCCAAATTTATCCATTTGGCATGTTGTTTATTAATTGTAATTTTCTAAAGTGTGGTTATAATTTAATTTATAAATTGAAGTGTAATCTGTAAACTCTGAACCCAGATACTGTACTTGAAGTCTGTTTCTCATTACATAAATAGATATGGCTAAAAATGGTTATCTTTAATGGTATGTTATTGCTTATTGTATACTACTAAAGAAATTCTTTGAAAATAGTAATCAAATTATTATTTATGCTTAGGAGAGATACGTTCAACCACTTGACAACCTGGTTAGAAGATGCCCGCCAACATTCTAATTCCAACATGGTCATTATGCTTATTGGAAATAAAAGGTAAAAAGACTCATTTAAAGCTGATGTTTCATTAATGATGGACTGTGGGTCAATTACTGTTTATATGACTACTTTCTTGACATTTGTCCAAATGTAAGTTACTGGTCTCTTAAATTGTAGAATTTTGAAAAGGCCAAGTGTTTTTTTTTTTTTTTTAATTTTTAAAATACAGATAATAAGCTTTTCTGGAGATTAGTATTTGAAATACTTTTTGTTTGGAGACAATACTTTTAAAAATATCTGAAGGAGTTTTATAAAGTTACTAATTTAAATTAAACCCACTGATTTATTTGAGGGGATGAGTTGAACATCCTTGTGCTCCGAGTTTAAAACTAATAGTACAAGGGAAAACATAGTTGCCTGTCCAGAGTTTCCTTAAACTTCTGGGAGTGTCGGAAAGTTTTCACTAATCTTGGTAGAAAATTACAGTGAGCTGGGCTCGGTGGCTCAGCCTGTAATCCCGCGCCTTTGGGAGGCGAGGTGAGTGGATTGCCTGAGCCCGCGGGTTCGAGACCCGCCTGGGCAACTTAGTGAGACCTCATCTCTACAATAAATCAAAAATTAGCCGGGCATAGTAGTAATGTGTTTTGAAAGGTAAAATCCTGTTATGATAATGAGCACATGTCAAAGCTTCTATTAATGAAGAAACTGGTAAGCCATTACACCCAGTTCAAAAGATAACTCATTTATTTCCTCGGACAGGAATTATTTGCATTATTATCTTTTTCTACAAGTTTATTTCTGCAGTCTTTGAAAATGCATGAGATACAGTTAAGATAGTGCTTAGAGGAAAATTATAACCCTAAACACTTATATTAGGAAAAGTCTCAAATCAACTACCTAATTTTCTGCCTTAAGAAACTAGAATGATAAGAGCAAATTAAACAGAGTAATCAAAAAGATGACAAAGAGAAAACTAATTAAACCAAAACCTACTTCTTTTTTTTTTTTTGAGTTGGAGTCTCACTCTGTCACCCAGACTGGAGTGCAGTAGACGCTCCTGGCCACTGCAGCCTCGACCTGCTGGGCTCTGGCAATCCTTCTGCCTCAGCCTTCCAAGTAACTGGAACTACAGGTGCGCACTGCCACACCCGGCTAGTTTTTTGATTTTATTGTAGAGATGAGGTCTCGCCAAGTTGCCCAGGCAGGTCTCAAACCCTGGGCTCAGGCAGTCCACTCACCTCAGCCTCCCAAAGCGAGGGATTACAGGCTGAGCCACCAAGTCCAGCTGAAAACCTACTTCTTAAGAAGGTAAAATGAGCTGGGCTCGGTGGCTCAGCCTGTAATCCTGCGCCTTTGGGAGGCTGAGG